>NW_027366973.1:0-63560 GCF_046119375.1 Phyllobates terribilis
TTATTGTAAGTTCCATCTCTTTAACTACGAATTATATGCTATCTTTAATCTTGGGAACCTTAGGACTTAGTTGCTTATCTAATAAAACTTGTTCCCTTTAGGGATATTAGGCTCTCGTATGCTCTGTGTGATGCAACTAGAAAGATCTTGTTAATTACTCTCTTGCTTTGCACTGTTGCTTGATGATTTGTGTACATTTTCATGTTCTCTTTCAATCCATGATAAATAATCACGATGATCGTTTCTTAACCATATCAAACAGCCTCCCCAGATATGATTCGTGCTTATAATCTAGTCCCTTAGCCCGATCTTATGTTCCATTCCCTATGAACATTAGTCCACACCTGGGAATATCACTCAAATGATAAAATTGCCTTCCCTGATTTTAATACGTAAATATATGTACTAATTGTGCGATTACCTTTGTCCTTCCACTATTTAAATATCTGCATATGTCTCCCTGGTACTATCATTGTATTTGAGAAACGAGTTTAAGTAATATTCCGATACCGCTTCAAGAAAGCATGATGAAACTATGGGGACCGAGTATTTTTTAATGGGAACCGAACGTCTATTCTATGGGATTGATCGTCAGAATGGGGACCCACCAAAATAAACGGCTAGTTGTAAATGTAATGATTACGCCGCCTTCCTTCCTAGTTCCCATGAAAAGAGCAGTTGCAGGGCTCTGTGTTCCCAAGAAGAAATCTCTTATAAGATTTGGCAATGACTGTTGGACATGTGACCACTGAAGCTACTAAAAAAACCCTTTCCTTCACCGTCCCTGTTCACCGCCTTTTCCAAGCTCCTTCTAAATCTCTTATTCCAATCTCCTCTGCACTCAAACAAATAGACCTTCTCACTCATTTTCTCTCTTCCCTGTGTTTTCACATATACTCTCATCAATAAAAATTAATGGCAACCTCCTCAAACAAAAATCTCTCTGCCTAATCTATTAAAGCCCCTGAATATGCCAAGTTTCTTGCCTTCAAGAAACGCATGGAAGAAGCTCAAGCACTGGCAAAAGCTCAAGAGAAAGCCCAGACTCCCTCCCCCATCACCGAAGAGGCTTCCGAATTTGTTGCCCCCACCATAAAATCACCATCTCCACCACTAATAACAACAAGTTTACTGGCTCGTTTTATAGGTAGATAAAAAAACTGCTATGCAAACAAGGCAAGACTAAAGATGTGACCTTTTCTAATTCCTACTCTTCACTAAATGCTATTACATAGAATATAGTGGAATTAAGGGTAGAACCCCATGAGGCATCAACTTATTTAAACTTTTCTAGAGAAAATCTATTTAGGAAATGAACGGTTTTTTGGTTGATTAAAATAATAAAAAACATCAAAATAATGATTTATAAACCAATTAAAATGATTCTTCGCACAGAAAATTCATGTTATTTGGTTGATATATATCATTGTAATTCCTAAGTAACACATAACCTAGCATATTTGACCCTACTCCTATACGACAAGTATCTAGCACCTCAAATCGAGTATATTAAACCTAACCAAATTGATTAACTACGACGAAGTCTCATAGTTCAAATTGATGGAAGAAATGAAGGTAAGAATACCAGGGAATAGGCATTTCATGACTAGCCTACAATACAATCTCTACACTAAGACTTAGTTCAAACCGAATCTAAGTGTTCATGCTTGTTTTGAAGGAATAAATTGCCATTAATTTATTGTAATAGTTATGAATAAAGTTTTTAATCGTAGGTGATCATTCTAGCAATAAAATACAGAATTCAATAGACAATAGTCTCATAGAAAAAGAATCAAATCATGTTAATAAACCGAAATTACTCAAATCATCAAACCAAACAACAATTCAATACTTTACTAAGAAATTGGGGCTTATCCCACCATAGAAAGGTTTGCAAAGATGAAATAATTAAGAACCATACTAACTTTGGAGAAGAAAGCTAAAACATCCAATAGAAATGTTGTAGAATGATAAAATGGAGAAACCCTAAACAACGCATTAATCGTCTCCCAAAACTAAGCGATAGAATGATAAAATGTGATAACCTAAAATGATACAACTTTGCCTCTATAAAGGCCCAACCAAAAAGAAAATAACAAAAACAATAAAAATTTGGAAAATAGCAACTAATTTCGTCCAAGATTGCAACTGAAAAGATAGGAGAAAAGACTAAGTCTTTTAACTTTTCTGGAGATCGGCAGGCGCAACTCCTCTGTAGCCTCATACGAAATCCACGGTGAGCCATTGAATGTGCCACAGTCGCCGATGAGGTCTCTGCCATGTATTGCTTTCTTGATCCCGTTTTGCACCTCCGATGCGCTTGTCTTTGTCTTCACTCTTCCTATACTCCTCGTTGACTCTAATAAGCTCCAAAGTAGACATATACCGCCAAATAAAGGATTGGACTAAGCATGTCATAAGAACACCCACAAATGAAGTGAAATGATGCTAATTCCATGATTATAGACACATCGTAGATATGGCTAACAAACATCCCCACACTTAAACTTCTACTCGTCCCAAGTGGAATAGAATACTACTCATCTCTCAGTAATCCCCATGTAGAAACCCCAAATACAAAAATGCTCACATAGAAAAATAACACCCAATAAGGTCGGCCCTCACCAATTCAACCTATACATCAAGGTCTAATCTCACAGTAGAATACTCTCAATCCATACAACATAATCACTCATAACCATGTAATCGTGTATCCTAAGTGATCGTAACCAATGAAATCAACGAACATCCTTATCTCCTCTAAACAAATATTAAAGATAATGATCAAAAATAAAAATAAAAATCCTAAATCCAACCTAAACATCTCCTTTTCAACACAATAATTTCCTACTTATCTAAATAATGTCCATCTCACACAACACATTTCAACCACCAATTCCTAGAGAACAGATCTGCATAGCACAATCACAACAATATGCATCAAACACCGGAAAAGAAGTCTAATCCTACTCTCCACCCATACCATCACCAATAGTGTGTCTTCATATCTCCCCAAAGAAAATCATGATCAAAATATCTCATATGAAATGCAAAGTAAGCCTAAATTACTCTAGCAAAGACAATTAAATCATGTAAGCTCAGTGTGAGGTAAATATAAAAATAAAATCCACACCTTATCTCTTCTTGTGAAACCTACCCGGAATACCCCTATACTCCAACACTTATGTATCGGGTGCCAAAAATATAGAAAAGAACCATCCTAAACAATCAAATTATTTTCACTCCAATTCTTGCTTAAGCGCCCTCTCGGATTTTCACTTAACACTCTCATAAATAGTCTCACATACCTCACAACTCTCAAGAATCTCTTTTTTCCAGGCCTAATGCCATCTAGATTACCTTCTTATTGCTTGAGCACCCCGAAAGGTTTTCACTCATCCCAGGATTTTAAAGTAGCTCTTTTCATCTATGCCTCTTTTTGTTTTTTCATTTTTTATGTTTTTTTTCCAGATTTATAGAGAATATGTACAAGTAAGGGATATAAGCTTACCTCCCCACACTTAAACTAAGCATTGTCCTTAAGTCTAATATCAGGCATAAATAAGAACAAGGGAGAATAGAAGAATACCGCTACCATTGTGGTGGTGGTGGTGGATAGACTAGGTACTGGGACCTAGCAAAAGCATCCCAGCTCTACATCATCTACATCATCTGCTGCATCTGCTCATCATGATTGGTCCAATGAGCGTCATGCACAGCCCAATGAGCTTCATCTACAGCCCAGTGAGTGTCCTGAGTAGCCTAACATGTGTCCTAGATTGCAGAATAGTCGGCGAAGCGCTGATCCAGGCCTTGTACACTCTCATAGGACATACGGACACAATCTTCCCACTCTACTGCTGAGGAGGAGGAGGTGGAGCTTGATAGATGCATGCCAAGTGGCTGAGGTCCCACTCTGCATATTTCTTGCCGGGATATGGCAGAGGTTCGGGCCTATGAAGCACAATCAAATGCATTTTCCTGTCACCGAAAAGATAAGAGTGGATCTTTTGGTCCCTGCCTTGCTGATGCACAATATTTGTCCAGAACATGTGAAAATCCCTCATCCGGACAATGTTTAATCGATTCTCCCAACAAACTGCCGTCTTACTAGGTGACTGATCTGTAGAAAATTCGCAATCAAATTAATCATGCCACCAATGCAAATATGTCCAGGCGTTGCGCCCCGGAACTTCACTCAGCTCTTCAAAAACATGCCTACCTAATCCACAACAGCGTTTCCGTCCCACGTAAACGTCCACATCGCCTCCAAATCGGGAATGACAATCATGCCATTTCCGGCTGGCCTAAGGATGCCAAACGAATCACCTTGTGGGTGATTTGAAGGTACGGGTGTAACCACGAATAATTGTAGTTCGTTATGTGGGAGTTGTAGCGCACACTCGTAGAACATAGCCAAAAGTCGAAATGCCCGTACCCGCCAATCTCCATAGGAACAGGCTCCTTGGTCACTCCGAAAATAGTGCGCAACTTCTCGACATCAAGTTATGTCGTTCGTCTACCCAAGTTGAACTTGATTGTCTCGACACTTTCTTTGATACAAAGAGTTTATAAGAACTCTTGCATTCAACTCACATATGTAAGGTCGCCTCTCCCGTAAAAGTCGCTCAAACCAACTTGAACGAACATTTCCTGCGAACAATTATCGATCCCCAACTCTCGACAGAAAAATCTATCGAAGAACATTTTGCTCATAATCTCTCGTCTGCACACATTGTTGGTGATCTCCGACATCTCGACTCTCTTGAACTTTTTCTTAGCGGTTTGCGGTTCGGACCATCTCCAGATGAGGACGCACGGTTTGCGGAACTCATTATCAAAAATTTAGAATTTAAAAGCTCACCTAAAAAAAGTTATTACTGGACAATGAAGAAATAGGCGGGCGTGGATCGTAATCGACGGTCGCCGATGAGCTTCCTGTATGGTTTCAAATGTTCACAGGTCGGCGGGTGTGGTTAATGATAGGCGGTCACCTAAGGGAAGCTTGTAAAGCCGGTAAATAACTTGCAGGGGGTGGATGGGAGCAATGGAGGATCGGCGGGTGCCGATGAAGATTCGAAGAACTCAATCAACAACGAATCCTTCACTCGGGAAGAAAACGACCTCTAAATAAGCCGAATCAACCCTCAAATTGTATATCTAGGTAATAATAAGCTCTTTGGGTGTGTTTAGGGCTCGGGCTTTGGTCAGATTTTGTGAAAATCAACTTCACACTTAAGATCGGGGGGCGCCGATTTGGTTTTTTTTGCATAAATTTGGGGGTTTCCTTGTGAATGTGGAAGGGGATAGTGTTTTTGTCTTTTTGTGGTTTAATTTGGGAGAGGTAAGGGGTATATATGGAGGTGAATTGGAAAGAGAGAAGAAAATGGGTTTTAGTGTGGCTAAGGGTTTAGGGAAATTGGTGGGGGAAGGAAGAAGATGAAGAAAGTGAGGGCATTTTGATAAGTTTTGTGTCTCCGGTTTAAAATCCCCACAAAAAACGCACACACTCATGAACTCTTTCTTTGCACACAACTCTCTTATATTTCGGTTTAAATCTCATCGACCATTGCACTAAAATTACTTCTCTTTTTTCATGCTCAAAGACTTTTCTCTCGTTTCATACCTTGATCCCACAATATATTATTATTATTTTCTATTTTTCTTTCTGCTCTATTCTTTTACACTCTATTTTTTTAATCGCTCATGTCTATTTCACACTCATCATATTTTCCTCACAAAACCGCTTTCACTCGATTTTGAGAAATTTAGTTCAAAAGACAAAACGAATTCTTACAATATAGCTCAAAACTTGTTTAGCAAAAAATGACTCAATCACTCGAAATAACCCACAAATTTAAAAATGCAAACTAAACTAAGAGAAAAAGAAAACAAAAATACCTTAGCTCGGCTTGCCTCCCGAGAAGCGCCTTGTTTAGAGTCATGGCTCGACTCTCATGTATCTCAACTCACGAGAGTGTCATCCCCACACTTGAGCTTTCACTCGCCAAATTTGAAGACCATTTGAATTCACAACTCTGTGAGTACACCCTTGTTGGCATTTCTTCATAGGCTTGTTCGCCTTGGGTCTAGACTTTTTCTCAGCTTCCCCACACTTAGCTTGTTGCTGGGTCATAGTAGTGTTGGGCTCAGCCTGCACAAATGAATCAACAATCAGGGGAATAGATCCTCCGGGTAAAGTTAGTCCGGTGTCCGAGCCTGGTACAACTAATTCCACCCCCTTAAGGGAATGAATCAATGTGTTATAGATAGTTGTACCATCCATTGTAAATGTAACAGTCTTTCTACCAACCCCAAAAGTAGTTGTGCCTGCTCGCACATCTATGACTGCGCTCGCGATTTTCATGAACGACCGCCCTAGAATGACGGGCAGCTCCTTAGATTCATACTCCAAGTCCATAACATAAAAATCCATGGGGAAAGTAAACTCACCCACACAGACCCATACATTTTCCAATACCTAATGGGAGCACATTGGTCTTATCGGCCAATTGAATAACTACTCTAGTGAATTGCATTGGGCCTAGACCTAGATCATAGTATAAATAAGAAGGAAGGACATTAATGGATGCACCTTGTACAAGTAAAGCTTGATCGATATCCATTTTCCCAAAGTTGATTGGAATCGTTAACATCCCGGGGTTTTCCTCCTTTGTGGGCATGTGGCCCGCATTCTTCTTCCACCATTTTAGAGCCTTTTTCTCCTTCTTCTCCTTGTTGGTCGCGGTCTCATCTAGAATACGCGCATCAACCAAACTTGTCATCATTTCCGTGTAGAGGGGAGAACCTTCCTCGACGTCGCTAAACACCTCAATCAAAATCCACATTGTCTAGTAGATTTCCAACTCATTGAGAGTTGATGATAGCTCCTCCTCACATGACGTCTCATGTCCACTGGACTCCTTCTTTTCCTCACAATTGATTGCCACAACGCGTTGTACGGCATAGGAATCTACCTCCTCATCATTATCCGAAGATGAAGTGTTTAGCGCAAGTGCCTTGCGATGGTTGCTTGGATGTGAAGAACCTATACCCTTGGACTTTCTAGCTATAATGGTTTGTCGATAAGGACCTCCGAGGCATCGAAGTGGCTCATGGTATATATCATTTAATCTTCACTCTCAAAAGCAAGACGATGATGGACATTCGGCGACTTATCATCGCTAAACTTTGATTCTCTTAGCCCATACCCATCATCGTGGGATCTTACACCTAGAATAGACCCACAATAGGAATCTAGCTCAAGCTTTTCTCCCGACCCTCTCCTAATGCAGTTCGAGTCCTTACACTCATACCCGAAACCTTTCTCTAGCAACTCGATGTATACCCGGTGTTTGCTAGCTTCTTTGTGAATGCAAGACTATTCTTTTAGGAGTTTCTCTTCTTCCTTTTGTTTAGCCTCATATGTCGCTCTATAAGCTGCAACGTCTTTCTCTATGTTTTCGACGTTTTTTTGCATCTCATGAAGATCTTGACTTAGAGTAGTCGGGCTATCATCATCCTCCTTTAAGTCTCAGCTAGCAATGCCGAAAGGATTTTTACCTCTACTGGAAGCTTTCTTAGTCTGGAACCGACCATTCCACAGCGTCCGACCCGTACTCAATTGAGGTGGAGATGCTTCAATTTCCTCAATAAGTGATTGGTGGGCGCCAATGAACTGTCGGCGGGCGCCGATGTGTTATCAGTTTTCCTCAAAACTCATTTCTCTGATCGGCGAGCACCGATATCCCATCGACAGCCGCCGATGGCTTCACTGTTTTGCTCGCCAATTTTTCTGAAAATTGCATTTTCCGCTCGACGGGCGCCGATAATCTTTCCGCGGCCGCCGATGAGCTCTCTATATTAGGCGGATGTCTTACCTGATGATCGACGTGCACCGATATCCTGTCGTTGGCCGCCGATGAGTTCTCTGAATTTTTCTTGTTCTTCAACGAACTCATCAAGTCTTGGCTTCTCGTCTTTCTCGTCAAAATCCTTCTCCTTCTCTTCAAGATCAACGCTAGACAAGTGTAAGACACTCATATTGCGAATATCTGGGTTTTTCTCCGTTTGGGATGGAAGACGTCCCGAAACTTGTTGTAATTGTCCTATAATCTCGGTGATGTGACTTACTTGTTGTTGTAGTGTTCTCACCGACTCAATATCTTGGTGACTGTGATTTTGACTTGTTTTATCCCACCTTGTATGTCAGTGTTGCTCGCAACTAGAGCACGAATAATCTCGTCATAAGATTGATGGTTTTGACGAGGGGGATGATTTAGCTGGTTTTCGGTGCTATTCCACCTAAAATTAGGATGGTTTCTCCATTGTAGGTTGCTTTGGCCTCGAAATGGAAGCCCTTGGATTTCCATGTTGAAAGCTAACCGAATTCACTTCCTCTTGAAAAGACAGACATGCGTCCGTTGGATGTATATCATCTCCTTATGCTTCACATGCCTTTACTTTGTGATTTTTGCCACGGAGCTCAAGTCTCCTGATTTCCTTTTTGAGTAGAACCACTTCGTCGGACTCGGCTTGAGTAGCGCTAGACACATTTCTTCTTCCTCGCCCATTTTATTCTCTTGAAGCATCCACTATTGTGGCAAATATTCTCATGGCCGTTGAATGTGTTAGGCCGAGGATGTTTCTTTGACAGGTTGCATTCACCATACGTCGGTCATTCTCGCGAAGACCGTTGTGCAAGTATAGGGCCAAATCATGGTCTTGGTATCCATGGTGGGGGCAAGTTTTGATCAACTTCTTGAATCTCTCCATGTAGTCATAAAGTGACTCATTGCCCTCTTGGTCTATGTTGCAAATTTTCTTCTTTAGAGAATTGAATTTGATGGTGGGGAAGTACTTTGCTAGAAACAACTTCTTCATGTCCACCCAATTTGTAACACTACCCGGTGCAAGGGTGTGATACCGATCCTTTGCAGCGTCCTTCAAGGATAAGGATAAGGATCTCATTTTCATCTTCTCCTCATCCACATCTGATGATCGCAAGTTGACACATACCCCCACGAATTCCTTGAGGTGTTGGATGGGATCCTCTAGTGCGGGAGCCACTGAATTTGGGTAGTAGATGTAGTACCCTTTTTCCAGATAAAACTTTTGGCCCACTGGGACCGTAGGTAGAGATAAGGATCTTGTAAGTAGATTCAAGTTAGGGGTAGTAAGTACCTCTAAAGTTTGGTCTTCCATGTCTTCAAACAAACGTTCAGCTGCTTCTCCTCTTTGATTTAGAAATCTCTCTGGCCTTTGATGATGGAACTCATGCTCTATCTCTGAAAAAGGGGGAAATAGTGGAAGAGTTAGCAGAATGAGTGTGAACCATATAAGTGATTCACGCTAAGAAATGCTCAAATAAAGTCTAAACATTTTTTGTTCATTTTATGCCTCCCCGGCAACACCGACAATTTGATAACAACAAGTTTGTCAGGTCGTTTTATAGGTAGACAAACAAATTGCTAAGAAAACAAGGCAAGACTAAAGGTCTTGACCTCTTTTAATTCCTACACTTCACTAAATCCTATTAATTACAATATAGCAGAAATAAGTCTCGACTCCGCAGGAGGCATCAACTTATTTAACTTTTCTAGAGCAAATCCATTTAGGTAATGAAGGTTTTTTTTATTGATTAAAATAATTAACAAAAACAGAAAAAAGAAAGATTTATAAAACTATTTAAAATGATTCTTAGCAAAGAAATTCATGTTTATTGGTTGATGAATATAATTGTAATTACTAAACAACACATAACCTAGCATATTTGACCTTACTCCTATACGCCAAGTATCTAGCACCGCAAACCGAGCATACTAAACCTAACCAAATTGATTAACTATGAAGAACTCCTATAGTTCAAATAAATGGAAGCAATAAAGCTAAGAGCACTAGAGAATAGGCATTACGCAATTAGCCTATAATGCAATTCTCTACATTAAGACTCATTTCAAACCTAATAAATTAAGATGAACGCCGTTAATTTATCCTAACAATTATGAATAAATTATTTAATCCTAGGTGATCAATATAGCAATAAAATACAGAATTCAATAGACAATAATCTCAGAGAAAAACAATCAAATCATGCTAATAAACCGAAATTACTCAAATTATCAAACCAAATAGAAATTCAATGCTTCACTAAGAAATTGGGGCTTATCCCTCCATAGAAAGGTTTTCAAAGATGAAATATTTAAGAAACATACTAACCTTTGGAGTAGAAAGCCAAAACACCCAATAGAAATGTTGTAGAATCATAAAAGGGAGAAATCCTAAACAACGTACTAAGCGTCCCCAAAACTAAGTGATAAAATGATAAAAAGTGATAACCTAAAATGATACAATTTTGCCTTAATAAAAGGCCCAACCTCAAACAAATAACAAAGACAATAAATTTCGGAAAATTGAAACTAATGTCGTCCAAGATCGCAACTGAAAAAGATAGGAAGAGAAGACTAAGTCTTTTAACTTGTCTGGAGATCGGTGGTCGCCGATAACTTCTTTGTAGTCTCATACGACATCCACATCGGCGGGTCGCCGATGAATGTGTCGCGGCCTCCGATGAGGTCTCTTCCAAGTATTGCCTTTTTGAGCCCGTTTGCATCTCAGATGTGCGTGTCTTTGTCTTCACTCTTCCTATGCTCCTCATTAACTCTAATAAGCTCCAAAATGGACCAAATAAGACATGTAGCTTCAGATAAATTTTCGGACTAAATGTGTCGTAAGAACACCAATTAATAAAGTGAAATGACACTAACTCCATGCTTATAGACACGCCGTGGACGTGCCTATCAACCACCAACCACAAAAGCAGCGGCACCACGACCTTCTATCAAAGCTCCTACACCTCCTCCTGTACCAAAATTGCCTCAATCATAAACCAGCTCAGAAAAGACTCCCACCCTCTTTCTCAACGTTTCCAAATCCCAGTCCAGCGATTCCAAGAAGCGCGAGGTGTTCGATTTCACCAAGGATCGAGTTCAAGAAACTGCCACAAGCACATACCTGGAAATCAGTGAAGGGATGAAGTCGTTGAAGCTGGCTCTCGTACTTGGTGATAGAGGAAGCGCATCTCGTCAGTCACGCAAACGACCTTTCACCGAAGGTAATTCATCTATAATCAAGAAAGTTAAAGGCCCTTTGCCCTCTTCTCAACCACCTCAAATAGCCCTTGTCCCTACTCCCCCCACTGGCGGATCCACAAGCTCCAAGGCCTCTATGTCGCTTGACATCTCGCTGCCTATAGCCACTGGTAATTTCCAGACCCATTCCCTCATTGATCCAATTATTATTGGTGTTGGATTCTAGGAAATTGTCGACTCCAAAGAGTTCGGCATCGCATGCACAGTAGCTACACAGGATCGCACTCGCTAGTCTGAGCTCGAGAAAGAGCCATATGCAGTCGACCATAATGAGGTGAGGAAGTTTTACTCAAATTTCAATCCCATGAGCCCCGCCTCTGGCCAGACCTGCACTGTTTCCTTTTTCCCTTGGGGAGAAGATCCAATAATCACCAAGGTTCTTGGATGTCCTACCAGAGAAGGCTACTCCGCACTTCCCAAGAAAAATTGTTCGTCTGGAAAGGGGGATACTCTCCAGCTTCTCTTCGGTCGAAGGAACATTACAGATTTGAAGACCAACCAGTTGCGCTTCCAAGACAAGCTTCTCCACCATATCCTGATCCATAACATCGTCCCATGCCAGGAAAAGCGAGACACATTGAACATCGCAGACTCTTTTCTGATGCGTCAGGCCATAGACGGTGAAATGATCAATATCCCCAAGATTATCCTTCTTCACATGCTAATCGCCCATCAACACAAAACCCATTCCCTTCCTTACCATCATCTTGTGAAGAAGATCATGGTCGAGCTCGGTATCTATCACCTTGTCTCAGGAACCCTCTGCAAGATATAATCTCAGTCCAAGGCATGCGTCGTCTCCTCAAGTATTCTAGAATGGATCCCCCTCCTCAAGATCCTAAACGAAAAGGAAAAAAAGAGGACTTCACCAAGCTTCCTAAAGCCAACGACTTAGAACATTCCTTAATCCAGCAAACAACCGTCAACATCAAAGTTCTAGAGAAGCTTCAAGGCATATCTGCACAGATTCGACACTTTCACAAGATGGTCAAGAACAAATCAGGAGAACTTCGCGTGTTAGTCACTGGACGTCCTCCAGAAAATTATGAAATCCTTACTGAGGAAGAACATGTCGTTGAGAACCCATCTTCTTAAAGTCTGTTCCTTTACTACAACTCATAGAATCCTTAGGATCTTTTGCTTATTTTCCCTATCTTTTGTGAGCTATTTGTGTTCTTTATTTATATATAAAAGTTTGATTTGTGTGATATCTAATTCTTGATACGTTCTCTCATTAAATTTCTATACTTGTAATTTCTTTGTGTATCACTTATTCATTCCTCTAGAGAGAATATATTTAGTAGCTCACCATAGTTCCCTTACTTAATATTTAGCATGCACTTTTTTCAATGATGTCAGAAGGAGGAATTAATTAGGCATATCAGGTTGTTCTATTGAGGAGGAACTGAATTGGGTGATACTAAAGGAAAGATTAGTGGGGCATTTGTTCTTTGTCCAAGGGGAAATGATCACTATTAATCTCTTAGTCCCTTTGATATGGCTTGATAATATATTTTCCAGGATTCTTTATTTGTAATCATTAAAAAGGAAAAAATATTGGGTTGTAGGAACTAGGAAACTCAGTTCCTATCCCACGTCTCCTTAGTTTTAATGATAACAAATAATTATTGCTTCTAATATCTACCTTGAATGAGTCATTGCAGGATTATGATAGAGATTTTATTGGAATCATGCTTAAGGTTAATTAGTTGGTTTATCAAGAATAAAAGCAAAGGAACTAAGGAACTTGGATAGCGCAGATAACACTCAAGAGAAGAAAAGAGGATAACACAAGGAAGAGTGACTCAATGATATTGCTCAAGGGGACCGACAAGATTATGAGAAGTAATTGT
Source organism: Phyllobates terribilis (assembly GCF_046119375.1). Lineage (NCBI taxonomy): Eukaryota > Metazoa > Chordata > Amphibia > Anura > Dendrobatidae > Phyllobates > Phyllobates terribilis. The sequence goes on from NW_027366973.1 coordinate 13,004, forward strand.
ATTGAAAGGGAACCGATAGATAGAGCTCAAGGGGACCGAGCATGCATATATTAAAAGGATCTTCCTTCACTTCCTATATTTAGAAAGCAACTTCTTTTAAGAAAACAAATGAGATTTCTTTAGATATTATAGTTTAGATTTGTTGTATCTTGCAGATTTTGAATGTTTTAGTTTAGGAAAATCATTTTAGTATTCACCTTTATAAGGTTTCGTTCTAGGGTTTTGCAAAGTTGGTCGAAGTTGTTTAAGTCTATTTAGAGACAAAGTTTGTACAAGCCTAACTAGAGAATCGTGTGTCGAGTCTAAGAACTATGTGTTCGACTTAGGTTGTAACTCTTGTGATTCAATTTAATAGAAAAGAGTGTTTTGGTTTCATACTTTGTTTCGAGACTTACACAAATATACAAACACTAAGCTTGAATTCCCCTCTTAGAAACCGAGATTCAAGTTCCTAAGATCAAGCCCCTTAATGATCCAACATTTTTAATTTCCCGTTCAAAAATGAAACCTCATTTTGTGTCGTTTTGTTGTTCATTATCTTACCTCCACGTATCTTTATTTATAATTATTTATGTTATGCTTTCCCTATTTTCTACTTCACATGAGGTTTGTCAAATCCCTAACAATGGTTTATGTATGATAGTCCAAACACAAAGTAGCCAACCAAAAAACGTTCTTTTTCAATAAATTCTACCGGTAAAGTTAATTTATCTTGTGCAATAATTAATAAACCAATAATAAAGAGAAAAACATGTAAAAGATTTAAAGAGAGGGTAACTTAAAATATATAATCAAAGGTCAAGATTACTCAAAATCTAGTAGAATTAAAAAATTGAAGTGTATTAGAAATAAAATGACCATTACAAATTTAAAATGACATGCATAATTCAAAATCAAGAGTATTAAAAAGGTGAGAGCAGTTTAATCCTTGTAAACAACATAACAATAAGAAGACTCAGCAAAATAATTTGATCATAAATTCAAAATGTCAAAAGACATTCAAATAATCAATAGAGACTTAAATCTAGATTGAAGTCTACAAGATAAAACAAATCCCAAATCCATTATGCAGAAAAAATTAGAGTAGACTGTCCTATTGCGGGTTATGATTAGGTGGATTGTACAAAGAAGTTGTTGGCAAAATCCATTTCCTCCTTAATGCAGTTGTCAAAGTTGAGCCAAAGCTGCACTAGGGCTTCACTCTCAGTGAATCATTCTCATGCTCGTTTGGTCCATACTGGGTTGATTTGATGAAGGCGGCGATGTAGCGCTGCAAGGGAGAATTGCGAGTGTGAGCAGGGTGGTGTCTGGCAGATTTCATCTTCCTCTTGGTGGCATTGAAGTGGTTCTTGACAGCGTTCTCGGGGCGTCCCTTCAACTCCTTTGAGATGTTGACCCATCTCTCTCCTTTCTTGTGCATTGCTATGACTACTGCTTCTTCTTCTATTGTCCGTGAACATTTTTCTACCCAACAACAACACACAACACAACCTTTCATTACATTACATCATCCACTTAGGAGAAAACAATCATTTTTAAAGACAATGAGTGAGACTTAACTTAGAATTTTATTGGTATTCATATCAAAGATATGAGATATTGGATGGGTATTAAGGTATAAAATTGGCGTATGAATGTGAGTGATATATTTCATATACCAATCTTTGATGATGCATCAAAATAATACTTCTGGAGGATCTCACTTTGAGATCACTGATACTCGTATACTCCAATATCAAACACTATATATCAGTTTGATAACGATATTTGAATATAAATTCAATGATATAAGTATAATATAATTATCTCATACACATACCTAATATTCATATATGAATTTCAATAAAATCCTTACTTCTTTAATATATAATAAGAAGAATAAGTAATCAAACAAGGACTAGCATTACAAACAAAGATTATCCTTAGAATACATATAGGTCTAGGTTTGTAAAACATATATGTTAATAGTCAAACAACTAGATAGTAAAAAAATGATCAATTGATCAACTAGGATTGCATAGGAAACTCGAAGACTAGGTAAGATTAAGTGTAATCTAATCGGATTACAGAAATTAGATCTATTTAAAGTATCTATAACAGGGATATTTTACATGTGAAATTTAGCAATTAAAAATGAAAATTAAATTATACGTTAGAAAATTTTAATTATTCAAAAAACAAATATCATCTACATGAACCTATCTCTTATAAATGCATGATTTTAGAAAAAATCGTGGTTATCTCTAGCCTTTACACCAGTTGAACATCAAGAATGCATTCCTTCATGGTCATATTGATGAGGAAATCTATATGACACCTCCTTTGGGCTACAACATCTCTACCAGGCTTGGTTTTTCACTTAAAACACTCTCTTTATGGTTTGAAACTAGCTAACCATCAATGAAATGTCTAATTTGTAAAACTTGACTCAGTTGGGATTTCGCAATCTAAACACAATTATTCCATATTCATGAAGTCCTCTTATGGTTCGATTAATTTTTTGATAAAAAATATAATAAACCTCTCAATGAGAGGGGCCCTTTGTTCTTGATATACAAGAATGAATACATTTTTTATTTTAAGAAACATGGATGGATACATATTCCATATAAGTAGGATAGTAATTCACCTTTAAGCTTTCCTTTAGGTGATTCCTCCACCTCTCTCTGCATTGCTTCCCCACTCTATTTTTCATGCTTTGTGCAATCTTGGTCCATTTATCTTCTCCATGTTCCCTCACCAATTTCGCCAAACGTCTATCAAATAATATGAATTAGTCAAAAAATCCTTTACTCCATAAATATAAAACAAATTCACGCTTAATTTAAAATTTGAAGTAGCAAACCTATCCTCTTCAATAGTCCAACGATTGACTTTTGAAACCTTGTTGACCGATCTTTCAAAGGGCGTTGGATTGATCCCTAAGCCATTAGTATGACGATCTTTGACACCCATACAAGTATTCTTGTTATAGGGTTGATGATTATAGTAAGGAGATAAAGGATAAAAACTGTATGCACTCATTTCATTGCATGACAAACTAACATTACTTTGATAGCATACTGAAGAGGAACTATAGGCATTGTGAAATTGATTTATTAGTGAATATGAACTAACAAGCCCATTTTGCAAAGGAGTTTGGAGAACACAATTGTTCCAATCATGTTCTTGATCTATCGGAAGCGGAAAGGGAAGACGAGAAGAAGATGACGATGCATTCGGTAACCCTCTGGAAAACAAATTAGGAGTGAGGGAAGGATGTCCAATGTTGTAGATTGTCATTGAGATGTAAATTTTGAGAATGAAGACACTGATAAAACACAGGGTTTCAGAAATACTGAGATGCGGATGTGAAGAGTAAGAGAAATGTGTATATATATTTGAACACTAGGAGCGTATACATTTCTACCATTTCTGGATATTCTCTGGTGAGTATATCATTAATTTGTAATAAATTGTAAGGACTTTATTCAGAACCTATGTAATTAGGTTCATGAATCATAATGTATGTGTAAATTGAATTTATAGAGTTCCAATTTTTTTTGTAAAGTTTTAAATTAATGAAATTTAAAACAAATCTATTTGAAAATTTTATCAAGCAATTATAAATTCATAATTCATTCTCAAACTCTCTTTTTATTATAAAATATTTTTTATTATTTTCTAGCTATTAAGAATGTTTTATTAGATTAAGGCGGAAATGAAATTGTACAATAATACTTTACGAGTGAATAATTAATTTAAATAAGTAAATTAGACATATATTTTCACAATAAATAAAATTCATGGGGTAATTAATTCTACAATTATACAAGAAACTAAATCATTATCCTACTATTAATGTTCATTCTAGCAATGACTTTATTTCCATTTTTGTTAAAACTTTATACTCCATTCGTATAAAAAAGTTTGTCATTCTAACTCACTGCACAACTATTAAGAAAATAAAAATAGACAAGAATATCCCTAATTAATTATTCATAATACATTGAACACTTTATTTTAGTCTATTAGTGCATTTATTGAATAGGGTTTCTTGGAAAATTTCAACCAAAATAGGTAGAGTGATAACATTTTTGATACAAGAGTTGTAGGCCAAAATGACAATATTTTTAATACGGATGGAGTAGTAACTAGTATTTGAAGACCCGTGCTTTGCACATATTTTTATTTTAATGTATATTGTTTGTATGTTATTGACATTGCAAATGAGTATATGTATATTCATTTGATATACACCATTGTACAACAATCATCAATTTCGAAGAACGATTTGTTATACGTTGTTTATTATATATACATACATATTCTTACAATGTGATATTTTTTATATGGAAGATTGTATATATTAGAGTATCTCTCCTACCGGGCACACTTGATTGAATGCATAGTATATATGTATTTTATAATTATTACCATCCGTTCAGTATAAGTTATTATAATGAGTACAAAGAACAATCATTTGTGTTAGAGAGTAAGTCTAGAAAAATCATGATATTTATCATTGCAAATTAGATTATTGGTTGACCTACCATAAAGTTAGTGTTTTATCCACAATCAATTTAATATCAATTTTTTTTTTGTATAACAATCGTCATGTTCAAGAGTTAATTTTTGAAAATAAAAAACCTAACTATCGAGAATTTAATATTTATTTTTAAAAAATTTAAATATGTTATAGTAAGTTAAACGATTAGATTTAAATAACTGATCTTTTATATTATTTTAACTAAAGACATAATCAGAATTCAGAAGGATACGAGGAGTCATTTACTTTTTTTTTTAGAGTTAGAGTATATGAAACTATTTGAGTTTTGCTTTTACTTTTTAATCTTTAGGATGAACCAAAAGATAATTAATCAGGTTATTGAAAATATTTGATGTTTTTGAAATCATGCAATTTTGAAATAGACTAGATGTTTGTAGCCCGTGTTTGGCACGAGTCTTTTGTTTGATAATTGTGATAAAAATAACCCTATCTTTTGAACGTAAATAAAATAACCTAAAATTTGTAATAATATACAAAATATAACCTTTACATATTTGTATTCATACAATGAATTAATCATAAACAATAAATGGTGTAGTTTGATTTTTATATTACTATAAAAATAATTTAGACAATTTTGATAAAGCAATCTAATATAATACCTATTCGACTATACCTTTGAAACGGGTTTAATATCTATGTTGACAACATCGTTGAACAATTTTAACAAGCAATCATATTAATACCAATTCCATTAACACTAGACTAATCGTGGTTTGTACAAACATCATGTGATTCCCAATTTGTAGAATCGTGGCTCTTAGTCAAATGTAAAATTCTTGTCACAAAGAAATTAGGAAAGACCAAATACCTAATTGACCAATTATGCAGTTTAAGCATGTGAAGGGACAATATCCAATTCTGTAACCGCGGCAGCTGATTCGAGCTCTGAAATTTACCATCTCATTTATCTTTGAATTTCTCCATTGTAGAGGTACTTATAGATTGAATTAGCCATCCGAGGAGGAAGTCGTTAAGTTCCGCAATGCTAGGATAAATGTGGGAGGAAGTAGTTAAGTTTTGTAAGGCCATAATAAATGCAATCTTGTGCGTATGGGCAAAGAATTGTGTCATGAATATTAATTGCTGGTGTAATTGCGAAAAGAAACGTTTTAATTATAATATTTTTATATTTCTTTATTTTAGATGTAGTCTTAAATAGTGTTTGTAGTGTCACGTCTGAATTATGTTTTATATTTATTTATTTTAGATGTATTCATTAATAGCTTTGTGGTTTCATTCGTTGTTTTTCATCAGTGCCAAAATTATAGTATACTAGGACTTTCGGGCCCATACTTCTTTTTTTGTATTTTTTGTTTGTTTCCTTTATTTTATTGTGTAGTATTTTTTATGTTTTCTTACCTTGTCTTTTTCGTGCCCTAATATTTTATTGTGTTGTTTTTTTCTATAAAGATATTAATACATTAAAATACTATATGAATATTATGATGCTGGTTTTATTGTAGTTACATTTTGAATTTTTCAACAACCCTATACAATTGACTTAATTAAAATATTTTCTATAGAGAATAATAATAAAATTTATTAATACTCTATTAATATTTTAATCTAGTTTTATTCAATCTATATTTCGAATAATCCACCAACCTTATCTAATTTAGGTCATGAATATGATGATCATTTACTTTTTGTATATATAAAAGTGTTTATATTAGTAACCTAACACTAATAATTCTCCTTTTTTTATATTCTTAGTGGTATAATTATTCTTGTTGTGTAAATTGATTTGAAACAAATGACACTTTATTTTGGTATTTTATAAATTTTATGTCGTTGTACTTCATGATATTAGATACCGTAATATATTTGTCTACTAATTCTCATTGTTTTCCTTGAATAAAACTTACGAACATTCCAACAACCATATCTAATTTAGGCCAATAAAAGGATAATCATTTACTTTTTTATATGTATAATTGTATTTATATTAGTTAATCAACATATTAACATTTTTCCATATTGTTAGTGGTGTAGTTAATCTTGTTTTTTAATTTGATTTGTAACAAAGGTCACTTATTTCGGTCGTCTTCTTATTTAATGTCTTTGTAGTTCATGATATTAGATATCGTTATATATTTGTCTACTCAATCTAATTCTTTTCCTCGAATAAAACTTAGGAACCCGTTTATTTGAAACTACAATATTATGGTGTACCATGCCGATTGGTAAGAAAAAACATAGAAAAAAACTACACAATAAGGAAATAAACAAAAAATATGAAAAAATGGAAGATCCTAGTAAAAAGGCAAAAGGATTTGTATTTTGGTGTACGGTATTCCCTAGTGCAGCATGAGCACGACCATGGTAGAGCAATTGATGCAGTGCCTTGTCCATTGATGGTTGTGGAGCTCCAGCGCGGTTCATTGTTTCAGACTTGTTCCTTGTTGTTGTGTTGTAGAAAAAGGAACTGAGGTGAGTATGATCTTGAGTGGTGTGTTTATAGGGATATATATACACATCAGTGGTTTAGTATTATGAAGTTGAATAGTTTTGAAGCCCCATGGTTGATATTTTTAATGATGATTTCCCAAAAGCCGTAGTTGAAATCTTTAATGGTTATTTAGGGTATATGACGTTTAAGTTCACCGAAGATCTCAATGGTTCGATTTCTTTAGTGTTTCTTATTTCAATCGGTTTTCTTTATACTTTAATTGTGATTTATGGTGTAGGACGTTTAAGTTGACTGTGGATTTGAATGGTCTCTTTATTTTGGTGTTCTTTTCTAATATCTCTTTAACGTTTTTTTCCAGAACTGTAAATGATAAAAATTGATCTATATAACTGGGCCACGTCTAAATTACATTGTTTCGTTTTATTAAGTGTATCCTAGTCATATAATAATAAAGGAAAGGTTTATAATTTATAACACATGTCTGCCAAATTGGATGTTAATAGTACAAAAATAACAATGCTTTTAAAATTTGATATGTGTAAAAATTGTTTAAAATGGATGAGAATATTATATGTGTTCAAATCAATAAGAGACTAACATAAATGATGGATGGATAGGGAACGGAACAAAAATAGGGATGAACGGAACAATAGTTACAATATATCCTTCATCAAGATCAATTTGTGAATTTTTACACAACAAAATTGTTCCGACAAACCGGATCCATAAGATAAAGATTCATAAAAAACTCGGAAAGAGATAAATAGAGAAAACGAACCAGCGCTGCAAGAAGTAGGCGAATCCTTCAGCAGATCCTTGAGTTCGTTCATAATTCACTTCGAAGCCATGGGAAGCTCCTTCAACAAAAGACCAAACTAATCAAGATATCAATTTATAGAACAACAAATAAAAGACGATGGGAGGGAGCGAGAAAAAGCGACCGATTTATAGGCTAATCAAGATCCCCAAAGTCTACGGAGAAGGAAAGAACCTCATGAAATTAGGGTTTGTGATAGGATCAAAGAGTGGCGGTGGAGAATCGAAGCGATCGAATAAGGTAATAAACCAGTGGAAGTAGCTTGCTTTATTCTTCAAAGAGAATTAAGTCATAAATTCAAAAGGAGGAGTTTTTTTAGTCATTAAGTGGAAGAGTTTTTCAAAGGGATTTAAGTCATAAAGTCAAAGAGAGGAGTTTTTTTTAGTCATTAAGTGGAAGAGTTTGTGGAAGGGTGTAATAGGGGAAATAATTGCTAAACATGAGGGGCAAAACGGGAAAGTAGGTTCTAATATGAGTTAATTTAAGGATATAATGAGAATAAAAGTTGGATTTTCAAGGAATAAAAGTGGGATTTCTCTGATTGTGAATATAACTGGGCCACACCTAATTGATATGAGCCAATACGGTCCAATTTTGAATGTGAATAATAGAGCAAATTGGTTTGGTTCAATTAGTAGGGTATTTATTGTTTTCAAGGAATCCTAAATTTATATTATACTAGGCTGATAATGTCCGTGCATGGCTTTTGTTCAAGGTTTGAGATCTTATATGGATTGTACATTAAATGCAACAGATTAATTTTGATTGAACTTTACCATGTCATATAAATGTGTTAAAAATATATAAAGTAGCTTCCCTTGAAAACTTTAACGCCTTACGTAAAGAATAAACTACTAAATGAAGATTTTCTTAGATAAAGAACTATTTTAAGGGGAATATCTTTCCATTTATCACTTTGATAGGTGTCAGTATGGATCTTCTAATGCAAGATACACAACAAGTTATATAGGATCCAATTAATGATTGACATGTGTTAATTTTCAATTATTAAAAATGAAAATTACATACCTTTATTTTCTTTCCACAAATAAGCAGCTCCCTCCGTCCCATATTATAACACTAATTTCCAAATTTTTGCGGGAATTAAGGCGGTGAAAATGTATGATAATTAGAGGTTAAAAGGAGGAAAGAGAAATAGATGAAGTGTGTTGGATGAAGATAAGTGTGTTGAGTGAAGAGATATAGAAAAAAGAAGAAGAGAATTATTGGTATTGGGTGAATATAAATTATTGAGAGTAGTGATATTGTGTTGGAAGAAGATAAGATTATAACGGAATATTTATGGATTTTGAATATGGGAAGAACTTTTTAGAATACCTGAATTAGAAAGACATGGAAACTTTTTTTTTCAAATTTAATTCAGTATTTTTTTAGCACGAATGATCTTTATTGATTCTACCATAATGGTACTCAAATCGTTCTTCCGCGTAGACAACTTTCAACGTATAGATTGCACTTTACTGTTTCATAATACCAATAATAATATCATTAGATGATAAATTCAGCAAATTGTAAAGGCCTGCTACAAAATGCAGTGACATCTTTCAGTGGATCAAATTCTAAAACTAAGTAGTAATTGCATGTAGTTACTTTCTAGTATTTGCTTTATAACTTTTTCCAATCAATCCATACAAGAGTGGTGGATTAGAGAACATGAAGGGTCATGGATCAGATTTAAAGTTGTCGATTATAGATAATCGAAAGTTGTAATGGGATTTGTTCGTGATTTGTTCTCAATTAGTAGTGAATAATAGATGATTGCAATACAAACTCATATTCTCTTAATCCACTTGTGCTTCAGATCATTTTACCCAAAAAACATTGTGACTCAAATCATATTTTAATTTGAGAATTCAATCATCTAAAAAAATCAAGAAAGTACGATAAGTATTAGCTATTAAATTTTTATTTTAATGATTCAATATTTATTTATGGGCTACACCATTTGTTGCATACTATACTCCAGAATATCCACACTATTTTGGACATATTTTACCTATGAATTTGTATATGTGATACATTGGATAGGTTATAACTTGTTTCCATGACCTGTGTATCCTGAAACTCATCAGAAGATACAAATATTATTTTATGCTCTTTCTACCGATCAATACATATGTTCTTGTCTTACATTGACATAATGGTTGTTTTGTATCTAGAGAAACAACTGGAACACTTGAGAAACATGATTGTTATATATAAGGAACACAAATAGAAACTTGAGGAAGTTGACCGTACAGAAATAGTGAAAGATAGCTTGGATCCTTGCTAATAAAAAAAGAATGCCCATTTTAGCCGCTTCTTCACTCAATGCAGCAATAAAAACGTGCGAGTCTACCAAGTAAAATAGGTAAGTACGTTACGTGTACAAAATAAACAATCTGATTTGTAATAAGCACATTTCATTTTAGCATTTTTTTCCCTTCATAATATGTAATTTGTAATATTGGTACCTTCTAAAAAAATAGAGCTAGTTGTGTATGCTGAGATTAAATCTTTTCAATGTTTGTTTTTTTCTAGTCCAAAGTTAAAATATTATGAAAATACTCATGAGTTAGAGCAAGAAATTAAATTTACCAGTTTGATACTTGGACTCATTTAGTGCAAGATCTCCGATTCAAATTAGTTGAAAGAAGTAATGTATAAGCCAAATTATGAGATATATACGTTTGTTGCAAAATTTATCTTGATATCGGCCTAAGATGTGTAGAAAATGTGTGCTAGATTCCAATGTGTAATGTAAATATTGGCACATCGAGTAATAAAGTGCAAAAAATCTTTGTCTTTAAGCAATCTCATATGTGTTTTTGTTTCATCCTTTTTGGACAGTTTATTACCCTTGGTTTGCTAACAACATCTTAATCATATGCTCAAGGCTTATAAGAGACGATTGTTTTCACCATTGTGGAGGAAAGTTTCATATTGATGGGTATGATATAGGTTGAAGCAATAATCACCTTCATGGCTTTATTTTTATTGTGTATATTGCTTCTGATTAACCAGGTGGTAGCTTTGTGCCTTATTTATATTGGTTGATAAGTCATTTGTTAAAGGTAAAAAACTCTAGGGGAAGAGGGAAAGTTAGCTGGTAACTTATAGTGATTGTTGATGTATGTTAATTAGAGTTTATTTCTAAGGACGGGAAAAAGTTAGATGTAGCACTCAATGTTTGGAATGATGATCATTGAATGTAGTTAATGAATTTGAAAGATAAAGAATGGTGGAGGAAGGTTGAAGGTCAAAGAGATGTTATATATATCTTCATTTATCATATTAAATTAAATATAAGAAACAAAAATGAAGAATATAGATGAAACTCATTTTTTTTGAATTACGGTTTAGCAGGCCAAGAGGCGTGCTTCACAATAGAAGGATGGAATATAGATGAAACTCATTTTTTTGTACAATATTAGAAGATTATTATTGAAGAATAGGTAGTCAGAACGTGTTAATATTGTCCATCTAAAATGACACGTAAATGATAGATGAATCGGATGCGGAAATAATGACCACCCAAAGTTAATTAAAGAGGTTAAAGTGGGTGTAAAAGGGGAAGTAGTTATGAATATCAAATATTTGGTGAAATGAGAGTAAGGATAAAAACAGAAAAGTGAGGTGAATTGGGGATAATAAATTGACCCCCACTCAACTTTTATAATATATTACATTAGATTATCTATTATTATTATTATTATTATTATTAGAAACAATCAAACAAAAAGGCTGGAGATATTTATTGATTTTATCCCATCCAACTTTGAATGTAAAGGGAAAAATGGAAAAAGATACTATGAAAATAGAGATTAGAGATAGATTTTGTATATACATTTTATACATTTAGAGATATATTAGTAGAGATGTTTAATGGTTTTTAAACTTTATTTTATAAGTATTATAATAAGATTAATATTAGATAGATTAAGAACACATGACAGTTTCTGTGGAATTTAATTTATAAGAGTAAGGAATACAAAGAGGATGAATAATTTAATAAGAGATTTATTTTTAGAAAAAATATTTTCGTCAAAAAAATATATGATTAACTTGTTCCGGGTGATTATGGTAATTATCTTTTGAGGGAGTAAGGATAAAATCGAAAATGTGGTGGTTGATTTGGAGGTAATTAATGGACCTCCAACTCAACTATTATAGTATATTAGATGTTCTAAATTAATTATTGATTATATGGAATTTACATAATGTACACCAGCTCCATTCCCACCATGTGTTTCGTCACCCTTAATATTATAAAGTCTTGCAACTGTTCAAATTCCTCTCTCCCGGTTACAAACCATTTCGATTCTTATTGGCGTTACCGGACTTATTTTGAATTGCAAAGATATTACTTATTTCATTGTTTATGACTTACATGAATCTTCATGATCCATGTAGGCATGATGAAAATTATACCCAATGTCTATAAATATAAAAAAGAACAACAAAAAATTGTATAATTAGAAGTTCTTGTGGATGAGATTCCATTGATTTAAAAGTCTGGATTGCATGCGAATTACAAAGAGGATAAAATATTGGATACTAAGACTTGAACTCCAATAAACACATGTACACATTCATAGTGTTGTGACCTTCTACTATGCCTCTATCCATACATCTTACCCCATCGAATATGAATAATTTAAAATAAAGGTGTTTCAACTACTCCTATTGAATGTCTTTCCCATAAAACTTCTGCCTGGAGCAATAACTGGTCTTATCCATTGTAATATCACATAGTGTGTTTCCGTGAATCCTTTAAAACAAAACAAATAATGTCAATCAACACAACCATTCAGATACTCAGCCTACAAATGTTGTGTAACTTTGAACATAGTAATAAAATAGAGAAGACATGTGGTGTAGTGTTTTGGAATACGTATATACCTTGTAGAAGTGCAGCTAGGTTGGGTCCATCTTGAAGCACATGTGGTTTTAACCACTTTGAATTAGCGACTCTTATATTATAACATAGAGTTGACCATGTCAGGATATTGAGTGGGGAAATTATAAAAACAAATCACACTACTTTAGATAAGAAGTACAAATCTCACTATAATGCTAGTTTCTTTTCAAGCAATGCGATAAGAACGTTGTTATTGAGATTGATATTGGATGCTTCTATCAAAATATTCTCTTATATTATATGTATGGATTGTCGTGTGGGATATGGAGTCATGAAGGCTAGTAAATGGAGTATTTGTATGATTGAAGATCATGTGAAAAAGGAAAGGAAGAGTTATCGATTGTATTAAATAATAGGAATTCATGTGACATTATTTCATGGGGGGTTGCTTCATGTTTAAATGTAGTGCAAAGTGGAAGGACTGAGGAAGTTGAAAGATATTGGTATATATCAAATTCAATTCTTGTTTCAACTTAATATTTGTCCTTTTAAATATTTTAGATGTTAATAAAAGGAGTTTAAGAGGTTATAATTATATAAGAATGTGTAAAGATAATAAAAGAAAAGGAAATAAGGGCTAAGCATTATAAAGCGTTTCTGGTGAGAAATTATTGGGTCAAAGACGTTACAGTGGAATATAGAGAGTTAAAGGGAAGAAATTTATGGGCTTGATGAGGGAAAGTATGAAACATCCTTACCATTCAAGACAAAGAAGAATATGTATTTAATTTTCAATGTAATATTGGATGGTCAACAAGGTCATAAAATTGAAGTTTAGAAGATATTAATAATAGGGAAATGGATAGAATAGGAATTTTGAAGTTGATTTGAAGGTAATAAATTGACTCTAACTCAACTTTTATATTATATTAGATATTGGTAAATAAAAGGCATGGTCTCAAACACTAATTGAGCAGATTCCTTCACAACATACTCACAATGTTGTCACTTGTCTAACTACCAATGTAGCACTATATATACACTCCTTTTAATCACCATCTTCTTAATTAATAATATACACTCTTTTTTAATCACCGTCTTCTTAAATAAGCATATACAATATCTTTAATAAAATGCAACATTTTGGAGAACCACTATTCATGACCCATGGCATCATTTATACAATTGGAATACACAAAACAGAGAATAAAATAGGCAAGAGCATATAGATAGCAAGTAGTTCTTGATCCTAAAAAATTACCATAGACATCAAGCAGTTCGTAATCCTGAAAAATCAGCATAGCACATCCTTTTGAAGACATAATACACATATAAAGAAACCATTAGTTCCCAACTCATTTAAATTTTTTTATCTAGTATATTAGTGATACCTGGTAAGCGGATGAAAGTATATAAATATAAGTAACACACAATTATGAAATAAACACCCAAAAGTCAAGGATTAAAATATATCTATTCAGATAGAACTCTTTATCATCAACAAGAGAAGTTAAATTCAATGAGCCATATGAGTGAACGACCAAAAATTGAAGGCTGCCTAACCAAAAATGATATGATGAGAACTTGACCAGTCTACAAAGGCAAAGAAATCAAAAATATTAACAACGTCTTTAATGATCTTGGAGAGCTCTTACATCTAAAATTAATAAGTCTAAGAAGAATAAGAATTAAGAAGATATCAAAGAATCACATATCAATTAAGAGAGAAATATATCAAAATCTCAAATTTAGAGCTCTACAGTTTCAATTGATCAATTCCAATCAACGATTTCAAATTAACAAACTACAAATAAAGAGGAAGTGCAAGATAGAAATATACCTCCATACCAAAGGAACTTTGAGCTCGTTGAAGGTGAGAACACAAAGACATGCGATGAAACAAAGAAGGCGATAAGTAGTAAAGGTGCAAAAAAGACGACGAGGATTGGTAAAGCATGGTTTATACTTTATAGCGTGTTGTGAGCAACATTTGCTCGGAGTTGAATTAAGGAAATAAATGTCGAGTGTTACTCCACAATTGAGGATGGAGAGAGTAATTTTGGAGGTTACAAACGGTCAAACATGAAAGCAATTGAATACATTTAATTAGAGTAATAGCTATGGTGAAAAATAGAAGGGAATTCGAAGGGTCGCAGGCTAGGGATAAAGTTGAAGAGGTGGTGAGGATATATTGAGAACAATGATGAAATTTATAGTTTTAGAGTAACTGTGTGTTTGATTTTAGTTACAAGTAATCCATCAAAAAAGGAACTTTATTATAATTATTATTATATATTATATGTGCATAAAAATTAACAAATTTATTATTAGTCTATATATTTTTTATTTTTTTATTTCATAAATCATCGTTTTCAACCGATCAATAATCATAATTTTTATAAAAAAAATAAAAAATATATAATTTTAAAAATAAATCTCTTAACTCACTAACTAAATATCTAAAATTACAATATTTAAAAAAAATAAATGGTTCAAATAACATTCTTTAATGAATGGAGGGAGTATTTCTAAGTGTACGGAATACAAAGGGAATGGATAATAAATTTTTTGGTAAAAAAGATATAATTAACTTGTTAGGGGTGATTATGGTAATTGGCTTGTGAATGAGTAAGGATAAAATCAGAAATGGAGTGGTTGACTTGGAGGCATTTAAACTCAACTTTTATATTATATTAGATTAGGAAGGATAGGACTAGAGGTTTGTAACCCCTGCTTTGCACGAGCCTTTTGTCCGGCAAATGTAAAGAATATAACCCTATCCCTCAAAAGTAAATAAAATAAAATAAACTTTGTAATAATTTATAAAATACAACCTTTATATATTTCTCTTCATAAAATGAATTAATCATAAGTAATTAAATGATATATTTTGATAATTGATCAATTTGATAAGAAATATTGTATAATATCAATTCCATTAATAATAGATTGTAATTAGGAGATAAAACTATGAATTTTAAATGAATTTAATATCTATGTTTACCACATCGATGAACAATGTTACCAAGCAATCATATACAATACCAATTTCATTAACACTAGACTGAACTTGACTTGTATAAATATCATGTGATTCCCAATTCATAGAATCGTGATTCCTAATTTGCAATGCCCGCTGATAAACTTTGAATTTCTCCACTCGGTGTAGAAGTATTTATAGATTGAATCCATTCGAGAATGAAGTCTTTAAGTTCTATAACGCTAGAATAAAATGTGATAAGAAGTCGTTAAGTTTTGTAATACCAAATTATTATTCTTTCATTATTCTTTTATATTCTTGTATTTTAGATGTAGTCATTAATATTCTTTGTCATTTCATTTAGTGTTTTTCAGAAATTCTGAAATAGTATACTAGAGGTTGTCGATCGTGCTTCGCATGTGCTATAGTTAAGACTCGAATATGTATTATAATTCGTCCTTATTATATGTTTTCTATAGTGTATCATTGATAATTTATCTATATTATGTTATATTATACTTTGTTGACATGAGGACTCGAGCGTAGATGATAATTCGTTCCAATTATATATTTTCTATAATGTATCATCAATACATCTTCTATGTGATCTTATTATTATACTTTATTTTTATTTGTTACTAATGAACTATTTTTTTTATCTCTATATATTTTAGTTTTTGCAATAAAGGATCTAGATCTATGTACTCCCTAATTTATAAGTTTTTTGTAACTGTAGACACTGAAATTATATTATAACCATATATTTCTATAAAGAATAATAATACAATAAAAAAATTACTACATGAATATTATTAGTCTGTTTTTAGTCGAGCTACATTTCAAACAGTCTAATAACCTTATCTAATTGATCCCAAGAAAATGCTAATCATTTATTTTTACATATATAAGAGGGTTTATATAAGTAATCTAGAATAATTAATGATACATTTTATGTTTTTCTCATATGCTAAGTGTGTAGTTAATGACTATTAGGAAAGTCATTAGTGTTTTTGACACCCTTAAAATTATAATATATGGGATACCATATAGATTATTATTACCTGTGTCATTCACGAATTTATGCACATTAATAAGACTCTTTTTCAAGGTCATAAACATATAATTCCTTCAAATAATAGATTTGTTTCACCAATGATTAATAGCAAAATAAAAGTAGTGTTGACTATTAGTAGTCTGATTTTAGTCGAGCTATATTTTGAATAGTCCAATAACCCTATCTAATTGAGCCCAAGAAAATGATAATCAATTACTTTTTAAATATATAAGGGGGTTTATATAAGTGATTTAGAATAATTAATGATGAATTTAATATTTTTTCATATACTAAGTGGTATAATTAATGGCTATTAGGGAAGTCATTTAGTGTTGTTAACACCCCTAAAATTATAGTATACTAGAATCATGTTACCCGTGCTTCGCACGGGCCTTATATATGTCAATATTTTATCTTATACGATGAGTTTAATTTATGTGTCACGTAGGTGTAATTCAAGTTTATTTCATACAATGTTGAATAGGTCTAATATTAATACTATAAATATATTCATGTAGGTCTAGTTCTAATTTATTTTATACAATTTTAAATAGGTCTAATTATAATATTATAATCATCTATTTATTGTATACACGGACATCTATTTATATTATATAATATACTCTCATATCAGATGATTAAGTGATATATATCTTGTATGATATAGCAACGAATAATAGACGTTCCAAATATTTGAGACTCAAATATTTCGATGATTGAATTATCCATTAGGCCTATTTTTTTGTTGGGCTTAGGTGGATGGCACAAATAATAATCTATTAATTTTGATTTTCATTATTAATTTTTTTAGATTGAGTATTAGATGTGGGCCTTTTATATAATTAGGGTATAATTAATGTGTATTAGGATCACATTTAGTGTTTTTTGCATCCCCCAAGATTATCGAAATATTTGAGACTCGGATATTTCGATGATTGATTTATCCATTGGGCTTATTCTTTTTGTTGGGCTTAGGTGAATGACACAAATAAGAATTTATTGATTTTGATTTTGATTATTAGTTTTTTTAAATTGAGTATTATATGTGGACCTTTTACATAATTAGGGTATAATTAATGTGTATTAGGATCACATTTAGTATTTTTTTAATAGTATATTAGATTATTAGTTTTTTGGATTGAGTATTAGATGTGAGCCTTTTACATAATTAGGGTATAATTAATATGTATTAGGATCACATATAGTGTTTTTTGCATCCCCTAAGGTTATAGTATATTAGATATATGGGATACTAGATAGAATCTTATTGCCAGTGCCATTCAAAGAATTTTATGCATATTAATAAGACTCTTTTTCAAGCTCACCAAAAACATAACTAATTTCTATGAATATAATTCCTTCAAAGAATAGATTTAATTCACACTCGATTAATAAATATTAATATTTCTTTATAAATAAGTTGGAAAATATATTATACAATTATTAAATTAGGAGATGAAAATTAAGGTAGGACATATATAGTATAGTTATTAGGGAAAAAGTATTTGAGTCATTTTATGTAATTTAATTGTGTTACTAAAGATATGACGTGTATTAGAAGTTTAATTTAATTACTTTATTTGTGAAACTCAATATATCTAAGTTAAGGAGAATTAAATGTGAACAAATGAGTCATTTAGTTAATAATATTATCCTTTATAGTAGTCATTAATTGGCATTTAATGTGATTATTTGTTTTACATATTATTATTTGTTTTTTTAAACATTTATTAATAGTTATTTAGTGTTTTGGGGGATATATCTACTATGTGATCTTATTATTATACTTTATTTTTATTTTTTACTAATGAACTATTTTTTCTTATCTCTATATATTTTTAGTTTTTGCAATAAAGGGTCTAGAGCTATGTACTCCCTAATTTATAGAGTTAATTTATAATTGTTGAAACTGGAATTATATTATAACCATATATTTTCTATAAAGAGTAATATTACAAGAAAGTACTATATGAATATTATTAGTCTCGTTTTAGCCACGCGATATTTTGAACGGTCCAATAACTCTATCTAATTGAGCCAAAGAAAATGATTTCTACAAAGAATAATAATATAATAAAAAATACTATATGAATATTATAGTTTGGTTTTTAATCGAGCAATATTTCTAACAGTCCAATAACCCTATCTAATTGAGCCCAAGAAAAACATAATCATTTATTTCTTACATATATAAGAGGGTTTGTATAAATATCTCAAAATATTTAATGGTGTATTTAGTGTTTTTCTCATATGCTAAGTGGTGTAGTGAATGACAATTAGGGGAGTCATTTAATGTTTTTTGACACCCCTAAAATTATAGTATATATATAACACAAGAGAGGATAACATAAGAAAATTACTATAAAGTAATTTAGATAATTTAATCAATTTAATAAGAAATTTATATAATACGAATTCCATTAACAACAGATTGTAATTATAAGATAAACTATGAATTTAAACAAATTTAATATCTATTTTGACAACATCGCTAAACAATTTTATCAAGCAATCATATATAATACCATTTATTATCACTAGACTGAACTTGGCATGTAAGAACATCATGTGATTCCTGATATGTAGAATTGTAATTCCTAATTTGCAGTGCCCGTTCATAATCTTTGAATTTATTCACTTGGTGTAGAGCAGTGTTCTAAAAAACAATAGGCGAGTGCTAGGCGGGGCTAGCGCATAGGTGGGATCCTAGGCGGGGCCTAGACAAATCAATATATAACACTTTTTATATTTTAATATAATTTTCTTATATAAAAAACTAAATAAAAATATATATTTATTCATAATTTTCATAGTAATTCATAATTTAACTATGTAATTTTAATATAAGCATATAATTTGCTAATTCTTCATCCAAAATTCATAGACTTTAGAGTATTCTTCATAAGATCTACAAGACCACAACAAACAAAAATCCTACAGTTTTCAACACATGTTTCAACGCAAGTAATATTAAATAATTATTCATAAGTCATAGTCGCAGTCGCAGGCTCTTAGCGGACGTTGGTCATAGTACGAGGGCGAGGGACATGGAGAGCTGAACAAGGGTGAGAGGCGGAACGAGAGGTGATTTGAGGTGAGAGGCGGCCGGTGGACAAGAGGTGACGACATGATAAGATGGAGGTGGGAGGTAGTAGGATGACAAACTTCTCAGTTGAGAGGGAGAGGGGTGAGAGGCGGAGGTGTGGGATGAACCAGAGGGTGGGATTAATTTTTAACTTTTAACCTAAATAAGAATGCATACTCCTTTCAAAAAAAAAAAGAACTCATACCCCGGCCTAGAAAAAAAACGTACCGCCTAGGCGCGTAGCCTCCTAGGCAGGCGATTGTTTTTCCACCACCTAGGAAAAAATGAATAGCACGTAGTCGGAACGTTAGGGTGCCACCTAGCACCTAGGCGCATTTTTTAGAACACTGATGTAGACGTATTTATTGTTTAGGTTAGCCATAATGCTAGAATAAATACGTGAGGAAGTCATTAAGTTTTATACCGCCAGAATAAATGCGGTCTTGTGTATATGTGTGAAGGATTATTATTTTTTATATTCTTTTATATTTTAGATGTAGTCATTAATAATCTTTGTGTAGTCATTAATAGTCTCTGTGGTACCATTTAGTATTTTTAAACAATTCTAAAATAATTGTATATAGAATATAAGACAAGATATAAGATTAAATTTATGATAAGATTAAGACATTTTTTAATGGAAATCAAAAAATATTAGGAAATTTTGAATTTCAAAATATATTTACAAATTTTCATATTTAAGTAGTCCTTAATGTCTATAGCATCCATTGTTCAATAAATTAAATATTTGATTTCATCTAATTTCATAAGGTTCTCATTCGAATATGAAGAGTCTGATTACATAAAAAGATTTGATTCAAAATATTTCAAGAGTCTTATGTGCATTTTAGGACTCCACTAACGATCTTGGAGATGGTGACCAAATGCGTTTCTTCCATAAAAAATCTTGTAATGAAAGACATATAATAAGATAAGAGGTCATTAATAGAAGAAAGAATAAAATAAAGAAGTGGAAAGACCCTTAGGAGAGATCTCTCTCCTCTCTTTAGATTTTCTACTGGGTTCGATCAGTGGATCAACTCCTACTTGTCATCGCTGTTGTTCAGTTCCTAGAGGCATGTATAGTAGTTTCACCTCCCTTTCTCATACTCTTTCATTATGTAATACATGAATTCAGGTACAAATCTAGACAAATCTTCAATTATTTCCTTTATAAATTCAAAATGTCTCATTTGATTGGTTTCGAAAGAAGTCCTTCCTTATTAGATTCTATGGGATTGCAATCCCTTTCAATTTTCCCAATCCTATTCCCCAACTCAATTCGAAATCAATTTCTTCATAAAAATCGTATTCAAGTTAATAGTTGTAATTATAGTATTAATCTTGTTAAGTAAAAGATAATTTCTGAAGAAAATTAGTTTCAAATTGAAAAAATCACGAGTTTGGGTTTATATATATAAATTGATGGAAGGTTTAAGATTTATAACTCAAAATCACAATATATTCATCTCAAATTCCTCACAATTTTTGCTAATTTTGATTGATTTTATTTCAAATACATTTAGTTCCTGTTGTTCTTCAAACTGTTACGTCACATCAGTTTTCCATTTTATTAATAACCCTCAATTAAGAATCCACTGTATAATACTTTCTCTCGTTAAAGTGTATAATCATAAGCTTATTATTCTAAATGGTTTCAATGATCTGAATGATCTGTTCTGGCTCTACATATTTGCAACTTCTTCTGGAATTGTGGTCGAAATTTTATACACTAGATGCAGGGTAGTCTTCTTCTCCGGTGAGGACTTCAACGCAGATCTGCTTATAACTCCATCCACCGACAGATGTATCTCCCCTGCAATTACTCATCCGCCTCTACTTCAGACTTTTGTTTGACCAAATCGACCTAGTTCCCTCCTCATCCAAGTCGTCTGCGCCTTCTCGCTGGTCTTCAATTTCTGTTCGCCAAAGGAGATGGCTCTGCTTTTCTCCGACGTTGATATTGACAGGATTTTCTGGCGAGATATCTATTCGATGTCAAAATTCTGAAGTGAAGTGTTGATGGAATGGAACGTCACCTCTCCTCAGTTCATCATCTCCGGCGTCCAAATCATCGTCGACAGATCTGGGTTTGGCACCTTGTGCCACTTCTTTCCTAGTTCGAAAATCCACACGACCCATTGCATGTTTGGCTGTTTTGGCCCACTCCCCTACAAGGTACACATGGTCCACCATCTTAATTATTATCTTTACAAAGATACTGCATGATTATCCCATTTTATCATTTTCAATAATTATATATGCTTAAATTTTAACTATATTCTTTATGAATTTTGTATCCTGTATGAAATAAACTATACCATTATCCGTAATAAATCACTCACAAATCCATTACTTCTAATAATTGATACCGTCACGTATCCTTCATATTGTATAGTCAGTTGTAAATTTGATACCTTCGTGTATCTTTCATGTTGTGTCATGCGACACCTTTTGGGTAACAATTTCTACATTGTTAATTTATGAATATCGCATA
Organism: Phyllobates terribilis; assembly: GCF_046119375.1. Lineage (NCBI taxonomy): Eukaryota > Metazoa > Chordata > Amphibia > Anura > Dendrobatidae > Phyllobates > Phyllobates terribilis. The sequence continues at coordinate 35,260 of NW_027366973.1, forward strand.
TTGGAATTTTCGGGGAAGGAGAAGAACTGATTTTTGGACATAAATATCTTTCTTAAAAAGAGCAAACTCATTGGATATATTATGTGTAGCGGAACTAAATCCAACAATATTCCACACAATAATTTCTTGCATAAATTGAGATTAAAAAATATCTTTATTAGTCCGGAAGATCAATTAAAAGGAGGTTTATGGATTCTACTATCTAATTCCCTCTACGCAAATTCATTATCAATTCTTTACAACAAAACAATTTAATTATTCTTAAATTTCTAAATAATAATATTGAATTCCTCCTTTTGTTTATTTCTGCTCCCGTTGATAATGTTAATAAACAAGAATACTGGACTAAACTTTACCATAAAGCTACAAAACTGAATCTTCCTTTTTAATTATGGGCGATTTCAACGAAATTGCCCCTCTTCGGATAAATGGGGTGGTAACATTCCCAATCCTCAAAGATTCTATAGAATTCAAAACCTTGCGAATCAATTTGGACTTATTATTGTTCCTCATAATGGTTTCCCATTTACATGGAGAAAATCACTAAATCTTTCAAACACTATTTTAGAAAAACTAGACAGGTGTATTGTTCAACCGATTTTCAATAATTGATTTAAATCCGTTGAAATAACACACCTTCCTTTTACTACATCTGACCATTGTAGCATTGTTCTTAAATTACAAAATAAACATCAATGCAAAAACTATCTGTTTCGATTTGAGAATGTCTGGATTGATCATTCATATTATATCAATATTGTTAAAAAAGCATGGTCTATTAATCAAGAAGGATATTTTATGTTCAACCTCTATATGAAACAAAGGTATCTAAATTTTTTTTCAAAAACATAGCATAAACAATTTAATGATAATAACCATAAAAACTCCTTCAAACCACCAAAAACTTAACCAATGTTCAACAAGATGTTTTAAATAATCCTCAAGATAATTATTTAACTAATAAACTACAAAAAATTACGAATCAATATAATTCTCTACTACATTTCCAACATAAATATTGGGTCCAGCGAGCCAAAGTTCGGTATAATTATCACATGGACAAAAATACAAAATATTACAAAACAAAAAATGTTTAAACACAAAATTACAAGTTTTACTTCTATAGATGGAATTCAATACTCGGAGCAACACCAAATTCAGGAAGCAATCACTAAAAATCTTCAAAATCGCTTTAATCCACAACATATCAATCCTTTAAATCTAAAGATTTTGAAACCATCTCTCAAATTACTTCGGATATCGACAATTCTACACTACTTAAGAATCCGTCTGAAGTTGAAGTCAAAAATATCGTTTACAATTTACCAAAAGACAAAACTAGTGGACCTGACGGATTTCCCGCTGAATTTTATCAGGATTTTTGGCCTATTATGGGAAATTCAATCACTGAATCCGTTCAAGCATTTTTTCATAGCGGAAATCTACTAAATGATTCTACACATTCCTTTATTTCACTAATTCCTAAAAGTAATAATTCTCAAACCATTAATCACTATCGCCATATCAGCCTATGTAATACTGTTTATAAAATTATTACTAAATTGTTAGCAAATAGATTACAAAATTTCTTGCCAAGAAATACTAATCCTCTACAGGGCGCGTTTGTCCAGGAACGGTTAATTCAAGATAATATCTTAATTGCGCATGAAATATTTGATTCTTTTCATAAGAAAAATAAAGGATCTAGGGGTTGAATGACAATAAAAATTGATATGGAAAAAGGCTTATGACAAAATACAATAGCCATTTATTCAACAAATGATGATATATTTTGGTTTTTCGACGAGATGGACTAATCTAATTATGAAATGCATAACTTCCTCCTCCTTTTCTGTCTTGGTGAACAACGAACCAAGACCTAGTTTTAAGCCTAAATGTGGAATTCGAGAGGGCGATCCAATCGCTCTATTTTTTTTTTATCATATATATGGAATATTTGGTAAGATTTTTAACTAAAGAATCCCAAAAATGAAGTCATAAAGTAGGCATTAAAATATGCAATCAGGGGACTTGTATTCATTTTCTTAGTTTTGCAAACAATACTATAATTTTTGCAAATGCAAGCGTTACAAATGCTAGGTATATAAAGAATACATTATACCATTTATCAAATATATATGAATTAAAAATTAATTATAAAAAAAGTTCGATTCAATTCTCGAAAAACATTCAGACAAATGTTAAAAGCAATATTGTTGGTGATTACAAATACATATTACAACAACGACGAAAAAATACTTGGGAATTCTGATTATAGCAGGTAAAGTTAAAATGAATGTTTTGATTATGCGATTAATAAATTAAAAATCAACTTCCTAGTTGGAAAGCCAATACACTCTCCCAAGCAGGTCGAACGATTCTTATACAATCAAATCTTCTTTCTCAAACAAACTATTTAATGCAAAGCTTTTACTTGCCGACATGCATTCATAATCAAATTGATGATATCAACAATTTTTTCCTGAAATTTACTCCTAACTCTAGACCCCTTATTCCTTGGGACAATATATGTCAGCCTAAAATGAATGGTGGAATGATGCTTCAAAAAGCTGAAAATATAAATATTGCATTATAAATGACAATGTTATGGAAAATTGTAAATGATAATAATAATAACATATGATTATTAAAGAAAAATATATTAAAACTAAAAACATTCTAATTTATAATAAAAAATCAAAGCACTCATGGCAATTTGGCCATTTGTTATATCTTCGAGATAAATTTAAAAATGGTCTCTTTTGGATATTAGGAAATGGAAAAAAAATCAACTTCTGAAATGATAATTGGATTCGTAATATTAATATTAAACCCTTTTTCAATCCGATTATTCATGATAATAACACGAAAGTATCGGAATTTATAACAATCAATAAAATGTGTGATCCCATTAAATTAGCTACTCTTCTTCCAATTAATATTATTAATCAAATCATTAAAAAATTTATCCCACTATCACATATTGAGGACAAACTAATTTGGAGATTATCTAGCTCTGGAGAATTCAATACTAAAACTGCAAATGAATTAACTAAAACTTATAGTACAAGCCCAAATTCCTCAATTTTTAACAAAATGTGGAACCTTAACATTCCGTCAAAGATTAAAATTTTCCTCTGAAAAGCCCTTTCTGATTGTCTTCCAACTACGGAAAGATTAAATAGATATTTCAATCGAGTTCCAAATCATGCACACCATGTAATGAACATCTAGAAACAACGTCTCATTACTTCTTTCAATGTCCGACCACTATTAACATGATTAACATCCTAGAACAGAGAACATGAAAGAAGATTAATTACACTTATACTAAGAATTTTATGAATGATTTCAATTACTTTATCAATAACAACAAGAATATATATGTAATTTTTTTCTTATGGTTCGAATTATGGAAAAATAGAAATAGGCTAATTTTTGATAGTTCTAATATTCCAAAATCAAAGCCAATTGACACGGCCTTCATTCTGTTCCATTCATGGATAGCTACTAAAGACTTTAATTCCGAAAAACAAATCAATAAGAATAATCAAAACATTGGTAATAATCATACACATTAAAATCGTAAAAAGAGGAAAAACACAATCAATTGGAAAAAGCCACCAGAGGGTTGGTTTAAAATAAATTTTGATGCTTCATATTACCCTAATGGGGATTCTTAAGATAATAAATGCATCTTCTGTGATCCAAGGTGAGGCTACTGCAGCTATCGAGGGATTTAAACTAGCTAAACAACTAAACTTACATAATATAATTTTAGAAGGAGATAATTTAACTGTAATCAATGCAATTCGTAAAATATGGCAGGTACCATGGAGCATCAAAAATATTATTGAAGAAGTGCACAACGAGCTTCGATTCTTCAAGGAAGTAATGATATTTCACTGCTTCAGAGAAAATAACAAGGCTATGGATATGATAGCATCCAAGGAAGTGAGAAACATAGATGTAGATTACCTAGTGTATCTTTGTAATATTGGTAAAGTACCTGATACTTATATTAAGGCTGCGAGTTTCGCAACCTTTCCTCCTTAGTTTTCTTTGCACTTTTATAAGCATTATCAAGCATGATAATGCGGGATTGCCTCCTGTTAAGGAGGATTCCCTTTGTTGACCTTAATAAAAAAAGAAGATAAGAGGTCATCATTTTTCGTCCAGGAGGAAAAATCTAGAGAGAGATGCTCTCCCTCTTCTCTCTGTTTTTTTCTTCCCATTCCCTTTCCTCGGTCGATGCCTTCGTTTCCTTCCTTTCATATTGGTGGAGGCAGAGGCGGCGCGATGTACAGGTAGCATCTCAATCTTCTGTCTGTCTCAATTGATTGTAAGTCTCAAAACCCCCTTCTCCTCCATATCCTTGTTCGATTTTCAATTCTCCAATTAATGTAAACATGGTTTTGCAAGAAACCCTTCGTTAATTAAATCCTTGGGTTGTTTGACCCCTTTCCCCTATGAAATCCCTAATCCCTATTTCAAATTTATAGTTCAATTTGAAAATTGGCTTACTTTTGACGAACCCTTCTTCTTCCTACAATATGAATTCATAATTACTTAGAGGGCTTTTGATTATCCCTGCTTAAGAAAATCTATTTCCTCACATTTGAACTTGGATTTTTTATGCAAAAGCTTTAAAAAATCTTAATTGTTGTCAACTAGATGATGATCTTCATAAACTCTCAATGAAATTTTTTAATTCCTAGATTATCTATGGAATCAATAAACCATTGCACATGTATCTGAGCTCTCTCCAAAGTTTTCTCTTTTGCTTTAGAAGCAAAAATCAAAAGCAATCAAGTGAAGAGATAGTCAACATTAGTATAAGATTTAAAATTTGGATTATGATCCCAGATGATGCAGATTCTTCATCCATGTATTTTCTAAACCTTCATCTGCTTTCATCTAACATGCTCTTATCAAATTGAATTACTTGAATTTTTCTGTATCAAACTGCATGAAGTGATAAATTACAAATCATTTCTCAATTTCATAATTACAACAATCTGGTATCTGAATTTAAACTTTTCAAAGGGGAAATTAATCAACTCTAACATTCAAAGATTTAGTTTAAAGTGGAATTCATTTTCCGATCTTGTATGTGATTCATACTTTCAAGCATGGAGGCAAATTAGAGGTGATATCCAGTTTTATGAAATAGGTAACTTTTGGATCCTTTTCACTTTCTCTAATAGAGAAGCTAAGGAATGGGTTTGGAATAACCGTCCTTTTCATGTGTCTGGTAAATTAGTGTTTGTTCTCCCTTATAACTCCACTTTCAACCCCTTCACTCAAGACATTCGATCAATAGATTTGTGGGTTAGAATCCCTTTACTCCCTTTATACCTAATCTCCATTCCATACATCTAATTTATTCTTCAAATGAATGGGTTAAGTACGGTGCTTAGACGTGATGATATCTCAAATGCTAGGAATAGGATGAAGTTCACTAGGTTCTGCATCAACGTTCAAATTCCCATATCTAGAAATTCCCTGTTGTTGTTCACTTCATGGGTGTTCAAGGAGAGGCCTACACACTCCCTATGTGGTATGAAGGCTTTTCTAAAGGTTGTAATGTGTGTGCTTTACCAATCATACCCCAGATGTTTATCCTCTTAATAATCTGAGATTATCTCCGTTCACTATTGACATCACTAATGACCCAAGTGACTATGCTCAAGCTGTTGCTTGCATTCAAGAACTCATGGGAGGAAGATTTTCCTTTGAGCCTATCACAACTGCCAGTGATGCTAGACCAAACATTGTTCAGAAAAACTTTGGCTTTCCAAATCCTACCCAGATGTATTCTCAAGACCCTTCTATCTCTTTCTCTCAAGGAGTTTCGATTAGTGTGTACTTTGCTTCAAATCAGACCCAGATGTGCATTGATCCTAATCAAGTTGGCCTTTCAAATCTAGCTAATCCAATTTACCGCATGTTTATTCATGAGCCATCTCCGGGTATTCCTCAAGTTAGTATCATCAGATATCACATAGTTCAAGAATGCACTGAAGCAGCTGAGGTTAACGTCCCCATCCTTCGAAGCTCTGAGATCAATCTCATCACTTCTGCCCTTCCTATTACAAGCACTACAACACCTCTTGGCGCCATGAAGACTGCATCTGAGATGCCTGAATCAGCCTTTCACTCATCAAACTCTCAAGGAACTATCAACATACGATTCAAAGGAGTGACGATTCTCTCTTCTACTGATGATTTGTCTCCTCAAATCTTTCTACCGCCTTCTCCCTCAAGAGGAAGGCTTTGTGTGATGACTCAATATCGGAAGAATGAAGATAGGCCCATGTGGATCAAGGACTAGAAGTAAGTACATCTGTTTGAATATTATGAAGTGGCAGCATGACTTTGGTTTTATTACTATCAATTCTATGGTTTATCTCCTGGAAAATTTTGTGGCTATTAGTTCTATATCCCGGATTAAACTCAAGGTTAGGTATGATCATACTCAGAAGTATAAGAGGTTGTATTTTGTGCAGGATGTAATTTCGACAATGTTATCTCGAGCTCCTATGTGGGCTTTGTTTAAGCTCTTTGCCCATATGAATTATGTTAGATGGGCTGGTTATAATAAGTGTTACATCCCATTTGAATGGAGGTATACGAGATGGGCTGCTAAATTAGTTCTTTGGATTTCAATTTGGGCCCCCTCATATATCGATATTCAAACTATTTTTCTCTATGTTAAGCTTTTGGTTGATTCCTTGATCCACATATTATATACTAATCTCTATATACTATCTCTACTACATACCATATATTATAAGCTTTTGTATTACGTCAAATTATGTTATACCAAATCCCTTAAAGATCCATTATTAGTTAGAATTGATACCTTTTGGTATCCTTCATATTGTGTCGCAAGATACCTTTTGGTTCACAATCTGAAAAAAAGTTATTATATGAATACATCATATTGGAATTGCAGAGGGACTAGGAGAAATGATTTTTGGACTGAGATATCCTTTATGAAAAAATCAAATGCAATAGATATATTATGTTTAGAAAAAACAAAATCTAATAATATCCCTAACAATAACTTTATTCATAAATTGTATTTTAAGAATATCTACTTTAGTCCAACAGTGGGAACAAGAGGAGGATTGTGGATTCTTTTATCCAACTCAATACAAGTAAATTATTTTCCCTTACTTTACAACAAAACAATATTATTATTATATAATATAATAATTCTATTATAGAATTTCTAATGTATTTTGTTTATGCACCTTCAAATAAAAACGTTAAGCCTAATTTTTGGAATAAACTAAATTATAAAATTTTAAAATATAACCAACATTTTATTATTATAGGTGATTTTAATAAAATTCTTTCACCAGTAGATAAATGGGGCAGTATTCCTCCTCATCCAAATAGATCTTATATAGACTTCAAAATCTTTCTAATATGTTTGGGCTATCTTCCACTCCATTCAAATGATTCTCATTTACTTAGAGAAAATCAACTAATTTGACAAATACAATATTAGAAAAACTAGATAGATATATGGTGCAAACTCAACTTTAAAATTGGTTCAAAATAATTGAGACTACACACTTACCTTTCACCACTTCAGATCACTGTTGTATTATTTTAAAATTAGAAAAATGAAAAATGTAACAAAAAGTATCCTTTCGTTTTGAAAATGCTTGGATAGATAAAACCGAATACGAAAACATTGTCAAAAATGCATGGTCTATAAATTGTGAAGGCTCTTATATGTTTAACTTATACATGAGACAACACAAACTAAAGTACCTTTCGAAGAGCTGAAATAAAAGTGTAATAATAATAATCATAATCAACTTCAATTTACTCTTACCAATCTCTCTAATATACAAATGGAACTTATCAATGATCCCACACACTCACATTTAAACTCAAATTTTAGATATATGAATAATAAATATAATGATCTTTTAACATTTCAACACAAATACAGAATCCAAAGAGCTAAAGTTCAAAATACCTTCAATATGGATAAAAATACCAAATACTTTCAATCTGTGGCTAAACAACGTATCTTTAAACAAAAAATTATAAATTATACTTCTTTAGATGGAATACGTGCAGCTGATCAAACACAAATTAAAAATATTATAACCAAAGATCTTCAAATTCGATTTAATCCTCAACACATACATCCTTTTTCAGTTAATGACTTTAATATAATTCTGAAATTAATAACCGATGAGGATAACATTGAGTTAATAAAACGTCCAAATGATGTAGAAATCAAAAACATTGTTAAAAATCTGTCAAGAAATAAAACTTGTGGCCCTGATGGATTTCCAGCAGATTTTTTTATCAATCTTATTGGAATATTGTTGGTCAATCTATCATTAAACCAATACAAGCTTTCTTCCATAGTGGCTCTTTGCTAGTTGAATCAAACCATTCTTTTATTACTCTAATCCCTAAAAATACAAATCCTCAATTAATTAACCAATATAGACCGATCAGTATATGCAATACTTCTTACAAAATTATTACAAACTTCTAGCAAATAGTTTACAAAAAGTTTTACCCAAATTAATCAATCCGCTTCAAGGTGCTTTTTTCCAAGAAAGATTAATCTAAGATAACATTCTAAGGCCATGAGATTTTTCATTCTTTCCATAATAATAAAAAAGGATCTCGTGGTTGGATGACTATTAAGATTGACATGGGAAAAACTTACGATAATCTTCAATGGAATTTCATAGAAACAATATTAATTTCCTTTGGTTTTTCGATCAATAGACTTCTTTAACAATGAAATACATATCTCAGTCTTCCTTTTCTATTCTTCTTAATAATGAACATGGTCCTCCTTTCACTCCGAAATGTGGATTTAGGCAAGGTCCCCTTTTATATTTGTAATAGCAATGTAATATTTAGCTAGATATTGAACTATTGAATATCAAAAAAGAACACATAGATTAGGGATCAAAATTTGTAATCAAGGGATGTGTAGCTAGATATTTAACTATTGTATCTTTGCAAATGCAAATCCTAAAAATGCTACATATATTAAGGAAACACTTTGATAACCTATCCAAAATTTGCAGGAGGAAGGATTAATTGCGATAAGAGTTCTATCAAATTCTCTAAAAACATCACAACTTCTAATAGAAATTTAATCGCTTCTACATTACAAAATAGTATAACTACAACTATGGAAAAATATCTAGGTATCCCAATTATAGCACGAAAGATTAAAAATTAATGTTTTGATTATGCAATTGAAAAATTAAAAATGCAACTATCAAATTGGATAGCTAATAATTTATCGCAAGCAGGCAGAACTGTTCTTATATAATCAAATCTACTTTCTCAAACTAATTATCTAATGCAAAGCTTTTATATTCCAACATGTATTCATAACAAAATAGATGATATTTACAAGAACTTTTTTCTAGAACAAGAGTTCCCAATCTTCTAGAGCATTAATATCTTGGGATAACATCTCTAAACTAAAAAATTGTGGTGGTATGGGTCTCCATAAAGCTTCTGACATAAACATATCACTTCAAATGAAACTTCTTTGAAAAATTCTAAATGATGAAAATAATATTTGGGATAAAATTATTACTGAAAAATATCTTAAGAATAAGAATATTCTAAAATACAACAAACAAAACAAACATTCTTGATAATTTGGGAGACTATTGCATTTACGTGATTTATTCAAAAAGGAATTTTCTGGATAATTGACAATGGCAAGAATATTAGTTTTTGGAATGACAATTGGATCCCCAATATTTCTATTTCCAATTACTATAATCCTTCAATTCATGATATTATCTTAAAAGTCTCATAATTTATTACAAATAATAAGACATGTGATCCTATTAAACTTGTAATTACCTTCCTATTCATATTGTTAACCAAATTATTAAAATCCATATCCCAAATCATAATGTTGAGGATAAATTAATTTGGAAACTATCTGGAGAATTTAGCACAAAAACAGCAATTCAATTAATTCATAATGATAATAACAATCATAATAGTTCCATTTTTAATACTATCTGGAACATGAATATTCCCCCGAAAATTAAAAACTTATTATGGAAAACTCTTTTTGATTGTTTACCTACTAATGAAAGACTAAATAGATATTTTAATAGAGTGTCAAATTCATGTGTTCCATGTAATGGACCGATTGAAACTACTTCTTCTTTCTTCTTTGAATGTCCAGTAACTATTCATATGATGAATAGTCTAAAGAAAAAACATGGATTCGACTTCGTTCAAAACACTCAAAATTTTATAGAAGACTTTCAATATTTTATTTAAGACAATAAAAAATATGAAATTATGTGTTTTTTATGGTATGAACTTTGAAGAAATAGAAATAATCTTATTTTTTGCAACATTCCTATAAAATCTCCCCCTTCAAACTTAGGATTTATTCAGTATCACTCATGGATGTCTTCTATTAATTTTAACTCTAGTAATAAATAGAATAATCATAATAATACATTCAACTTATGAAATTTCCTCAGGAAGGCTGGACTAAAATAAATTTTGATGGATTATTTTGTTCAAACAGTAATTCATATATACGGTGCATTTTTAGAGACAATAAAGGAAATGTTAAAATCATTAATCACTCTAAAATTAGCTCGTCTTCTCCTTTACAAACGGAAGCTATTACAGCTTCGTTGGCTATTAAAAAAGCAATAACACTCAATTTAGAAAAAATATTAATAGAAGGCGATAAATTAATTTAATAAATGCAATAAGAAAAATCTATCAGGTCCAATGAAGTATAAAGACCATTGTCCGAGACATAGAGGAAGATCAAGCACTTCAAGGATATTAAGGTTTTTCACTCCTTTAGAGAAAACAGCAGCGCATCAGACCTTCTGGCTTCTAAAGACTCAGAAGGAGTAGGTTTAGATTATGTATGAAATATTATTAATATTTGTGATGTACCTGATTATCATATCGTGACTCTGTGAGAAGATTTGCGGGTTTCACATTATCTTCTCCTAAGTTTTTATTTTTAAATTTGTAACCATTATTACTTATGATAATGCGAGATTGTCTTCTGATTGAGGAGTATTCCCTTTTGTTAATATCAATCAGAAAAAGAAAAAGGGAGATAAGAGGTCATTTTTATGACGAGTGTATAAAAGATAAATTTGATGCCTTAGTTAGTGTGGCACAATTTTAACAAAGCGCATTTACTATTGTAGGTGTTAATGATATAAATTAAGCTTAGCAGCACACCGGCTCGACAATTGTGACTTCACAAATGCTGATAATTTAGTCCTCCTAAAGTAAAAGAGATCATTTTTGTTTGAAATACATCCTTCTAAAGCACAGAAAAGCTTGTACGCCTTGTTCTTGAACATTGTTGTGTCGATATTATCATGTATATGCTGATTTGGTATGTTGAACGGATCTCTTAATCAAAGATCAATCAAACTGTGATGAAATAATTTTTGAAGGTTAGGTTGTACATTGTACAAGGTTATTACAAAGGTGGTGGTAATTTGATTGAAATTATACTTTCCTAAAGTTGTTTCTCAATCTCAGATTGCATTTGTTGTTGGACGTTTCATTACAAATAATGCAATGGTCATCTGGGAAGGTTTTCACTATATGAAGCACAAGCGTATTGGTTGATATCAAACTATGTTACATTACATGGTCTCATGGGTGTTTTTAAGGCAGTTATGCTAAAAATAGGGTTTGCTCTATTCTAGGTCGAAAATTACGCAAAGTGTTAGTTTGACATTGTTTGCTTTCCAACTGGAAATGAACATAAACAATTATTTTGACCAAACCGTGAATTGCCCAAAGCTGATCCAGTATCACCATATTTAGTTATCATTTGTGCTAAAGCATTACAGGCTTTACTGGACTCACTTCCTTGAATATGATGATCTATGGTCTAAAAATTTCACGCATTTCACCATGTGTATCGCATTTGCTTTTCACGGATGATAATATAATATTTACTTTTGCAAACCTTCAAGAATGTGCTAGTTTGACAAACTTCTCAATGTCAATGAGAGAGTGTCTAAATAAAAATAGATTATGTTAAGGCAAAGATGTCATTCAAGAATAGTGTGTATGAGAGTGAGACGTATCTTTGGTTTCCAGCCATGTTCAGACGGTTGAATAAAGTGGTATTTATTGCACTTAAAAATCGAAGTTAGCGTAAGCTTAATGGTTGTCAAGGTACTCTCAAAGATTGTAAACAAGTTCTAATCAAATCACTATTGCATAGTATCCTAACATAAATTATGGTGGCTTACAAAACATCAGATAGTTTCTTGATGGTATACATGGCATGATGGTGGGGGACAACATATTTGAAGCCAACAATTCATTTATAACAGTGGGAATATTATGCCTCCCCGAGAATCACATAAGATTAGTTTTTACAGATTTGAAAATATTAAAAGCAATCCTTGCTAAACAATGTCAAAGCCTCCTATAAATTTGATTTGAGCTTCTCATGCAATATTTTATAGGCACAATACTTTCCTAAAGTCAATTTTCTTCATTTACCTATTGGGTGGAATCCAAGTAACTAAAAATGAGTAAAATAAGTGAATATATATATATATATATATATATGTGGTTATGGAAGAGAGTGTTCACTACTACAAAAAGAGTCAATTATCCCATAATAAATATCTCGGGCGTGTGTTAAACGAGATATAAAGCTGGAAATAATTAACCACATATTATATACACCAGATGTGGAAATAGTCCGTGACATATAGTAACTCAAATATCACAGACGTCTTTTTAACGAGATATAAAGCTGGAATTTTTATAAAACCAACCTAATACACCATGTTCATTCTCACGAGATATGAATCGGCAAAGGGTTAGGTCCGTGATATATGTTAAATTCGATTTCGCGCTTGCCTTTTCAATATCCCGCTTCCCTTCGGCGCGCTTCCCTTTTCACTAAAACAAAATCTTTTACCCTTCGCGGTGCTTCCCTTCTTCATCCCCTTCGACTTTGACGGTGCGCTTCTTCATCCCCTTCTTCGTTCCCTACTAGTGTCGTTTCCATCGGTTAGTCTCCATCGGTTTATGTCTATCTTCATTTCCTTCTTCATCCCCTTATGCTTCTTTATAAACAGCAAGTGTTCTTTCACAGTCAACTATGGATCTTGTAGCACATTAATGGCCGATTACCTCCGTCTTCTCAGTCACTTCACTGCTTGCTGTTTATAATTGATTCAAAGAGGCGGCTAATGGCTTCTCGGAGCCAGATTCTGTCTCTCCTCCTTCTGGTGCTTCCAATTTTTTTCTACTTCGCGTTCGCTCCCTTATCAGCGTCTGGCGAGGAAGAGGAACAGTTTACCGAAGAGCTTTTGCTAAGGCCCGTTGCCTGATCGGAAAGTTCTCGCTCATTTTAGCTTCGGATCGAGAGCTCATCACTCTTTCGACAATGGCGGCCACCATCTCCGCCTTTTCCCGAAGGCAATATACTAGCTGGTACAGTTATCGCTTCATATTGTTCTTTTTCCCTTCTCATTTCATTGCAATTCGATTTTGATCCGTAATTCGAAGCAAAATTGAACGTATCTTTTGAGGGAGAAGATCAATATCAGATACTTGACCTAACCAACATAGGAGATTTTACCAAGTGTTAGAAAACAAATCAGGAATTTTCTCTGATATGTGAGAAAAATAGATACTCTCATGGTATCATGAGAGCTTCTCCCCAGCAAATAGAACTTTTGTGCTTGAATTTTACATTTATTTACTATCAATTAGATATTCAACCTGGTCTACTCTGTATAAAGAACCTTCCTAACATTCTTTGTCTAGCAAAGCATTCTTGCTTGTAGAGCCCTTGCTTTCCATAACACCAATAAACTCTATGATTAATCAAATTAACTTGCTTGCTTTGTCCATGCCATAAGGGTTTTTTTGTGTATCCTATCATGGAAGTGATTGTGAGTTGGTTTCATGTTCTGGGCTTGTTTAAGCCACGTTGAGTGAGCTTTCTGTCCATCAAACCAAGGCCTTTTCTCCAGGATGGGAGTTTTGATCTTCCCTTAGGTTTTGTACAGTGATTGCGCCCGGACTTGGAGCTATTGCACTGTTCCTTAGAAGTTGAGGGCTCATTTCCCACACTAGATGAGCTTTCCTTTGTTTGACTTGATGAAGGTAAGATGTACCCGAGTCTAAGACATGGAATGAACCTTTTGTAATATCTTCCTCCTCCTTTTTTACCCTAGTGAAAATCAGTTCATCATTCCATGCCTTACTTTTCTTATTATCATCTAATTTAAGGTTATCAACATGTTTCACAAGGTTAGCCTTACTTAGAGATAACATCAGATTTTTCAGATTCAATCCTAGTAATATTGCTAGATAGGGAAGAGACTTCTGTGTCAAGCTTAGGATAGTTCAAGCATATGCTTGAGGGAGATAATGAAGCTTTTTTAAGGTGTTTAACCTTTATGCCCAAATATTGTTATATTCGCGCAAATTTGAGTTAGTTTCTTCCTTTTCCTAAGTAACTCAATTAAGTTTCCGTTTTCAACTCCTAATTTCTTTATAATACTAACTGAGTATTCCTTAGACTTTTCTCTGAGCTTAGAGATAAGGTTATATTTAATTACCTCATCTTCAGTCGCTTCATTGGTTTCATTGGAAGCTTCCTCATCTGAATCAGAGTCACCCCATGTGACAATCATAGTTGTCTACCCTACTTGAACAAGAGGTTCTCCTGCCTTCTTCTTGAAGCAGTTTCTACAAAAGTAACACTTCTTCTAACAGTGATAGCATATCACTTCCTTGGGATATTTTCTTCCCTCACATGTTGTATTCCACGATTCCTTTTCCACTTTTTCAAGGGTCGAGTAATAAAGAGAAACCTCCTCATCAGCATCGTCTTCTCCTCCTTCAGTCTGAGCCAAATCAAAACCTTTATCTGTTTTTGAGAGCAATGTTTGACTCTTCTCAGTCTCTCTCAAGACGGTATTTTGTTGTTGTACCTTTGCGTTTCTCTGAAGGCGAGAAACAATCTCTTCCATGTTGATGCTTTTGATGTCATTCTGAGCTTTGAGAATAAGAGAGATGGAGGCGTACTTCAAGTTCAGGGCTTGTAGAAATTGATGTGTTACTTTCCTGTATGGAAGAACTTCTGCAAGGAACTCAAGCTGCCAAACATATCCCTGGAACTAGGAATGGAACTATTTTAGAGACTCGCCCTTCTATTGAGCCACATTTCGTAGTTCTTTTGAATAGCCAAGATATGATTTTTCTTCACATCTTCATTTCCTCCATACATCCTCTTCAAGGATTCCCTTATTAATAAATTACAAATATGTCTTATGGATGTCATGACTGCATACTTATATGGGTCATTTGGACAAATATATATAATAATGTTCCAGAAGGAATAAACTACCTGATAACTCTAAACCTAGCAGGTTATTCTTTATAAAGATGAGGAGGTCACTATTGCATAGTATCTAACATAAATTATGGTGGCTTACAAAACATCAGATAGTTTCTTGATGGTATACATGGCATGATGGTGGGGGACAACATATTTGAAGCAAACAATTCATTCATAACAGTGGGAATATTATGCCTCCCCCGAGAATCACATAAGATTAGATTTTACAGATTTGAAAATTTTAAAAGCAATCCTTGCTAAACAATGCCAAAGCTTCCTATAAATTTGATTTGAGCTTCTCATGCAATATTTTATAGGCACAATACTTTCCTAGAGTCAATTTTCTTCATTTACCTATTGGGTGGAATCCAAGTAACTACATAAATGAGTAAAATGAGTAATATATATTTATTGAGGTTCTAGTAAAACAACCTCTTCTAGTAAAACAGTAGTACTATTTTAGAGCGTTAGATTAGAGAAAAATATAAGGTTAAAATCAAATCAATTATTTTCTGTTTTAAAAATTAAAGTAAATTAAAAAAACATCTACTAGAATCCCCCATTTTTAGGTATTTACAGTATTTTCTGATTTTACAAAATAAAATTAAAAATTATTATTTTGTAATTCTAAAAACAATTGTTTTCTTTTCGTTTAAATTCTGATTTTAAAAATAATTATTTCTGATTTACAAAAACAGTAACTTAAAGAAAATGAAAATAGGATTTGCAACCCTGTAATATGTACTCAAATCACATCTGAAAATCAGTACTAAAATCAAGAAAATCATTACTCAAATTCGCGAAAAACAGAATTCGCATCATTAAAATTGGGTTATTCGTAACATTGAAATCGCAAAAATCGTAACTGGAAATCTTGAAAATCATTACTAAAAATCACGAAAAAACCGAATTCGCTAACATTCAAATTGGGTTATTCGTGACAAAGAAATTGCGGAAATCGTAACTCAAAAGCACGAAAATCATTACTCAAAATCAGAACTTAAATCACAAAAATCATTACTCAAATTCAACATGAAGAAAGTTTCTTACAATTGAGATATGGGAAAAACACAACCAAAAATCAGTACTCAAATCTCCAAAATCATTACTCAAATTCGCAAAAAAAGAATTTGTAAACATTGAAATTGAATTATTCGTAACAGAGAAATCGCGAAAAACAGAACGAGAAAGTCTGATAGCTATCTGGGAAAAATAGGTACTGAATCGCGAAAAATATACAGCAAATTCTGAAAATTGTACGGTAACTAAAAAAACGCTCCTTTATGGATCTTGAAAAAACCGTAATCGCGGAATTAATAAAATCTTGAACGATGAACCAGAAAAAATCTGTAATCAATTCTCAGGAGATCGTTTTTGAAAAAGATAAAATCGTAACCAATGAAAGCATCTTTTTTAATTTTTATCTTCTTTTTTTTTTTCCTTTCCTAGATTCTCTCATTTATTTTTAATTAATTTTCATTTAATCAATCTATTTCTTTTCCAATCAAATCCAGCCCATCCATTCTTTTCAATCTAATGGTCCAGATTAGTACTACCATTTTACCACAAAAACCGTTTTACCGGATTTGATTGGAAACGGTTTTTGTGGTAAAACGATTTTTGTGGTAAAAACCGTTCCAATCAAATCTGGTAAAATGGTTTTTGTGGTAAAACGGTAGTACTAATCTGGACCATTAGATTCAAAAGAATGGATGGACTGGATTTGATTGGAAAAAAATAGATTGATTAAATAAAAATTAATTAAAAAATAAATGAGAGAATCTAGGGAAGGAAAAAAAAGAAGATAAAAAATTAAAAAAGATTCTTTCATTGGTTACGATTTTATCTTCTTCAAAAACGATCTCTTGAGAATTCATTAAAGATTTTTTCTGGTTCATCGTTGATAGGCGCAATCTTGATGGCGCCAAAGGAGCACCTAAGACGGCAAAAAGGGGCGTTTTCACTCACTTGGGCAATATATGAAGCTTACGAGGCATCGGAAGTGAAGTCGCCAAAGTACGCTAGAAGCCGAGGGAAAACATGCTTACAGAGCCAAAACCGCGGGCGCGGCCAGCCTGCCGCGGTCGCGGTTCTCACCATGCCGGCACATGAGCTCAGAACCAAATCCGCGCCCGCGGCTCCCTGCCGCGCCCGCGGATCTCCCGGATTATTAATTCCATTTTGACCATATTTTGTAACTCTTTTTCTCTAGATAGTCAATTTGGAGTAAATTTGTATTTGGACCATTCTTATGTAACTCCTACCTCTTAATGGGTCAAAGAGGGAGTTTAGAAAAGTCCATTTTAGGGAGGAGGTTTTTAAGGGGTTCTTAGGTTGTTTTTCTATTATCTAATTTTTCACAAGTGTAATCCAAGAAAACTCTCTCAAATCTTGTACTTTGTTTCAATGAAGAACTAAACCCTTTTCGTGTTCACTTTGAAGTTCTAAGCGCTTGACTCGGGTCATCGTGGTAAGTTTCTTGTCCCTTTATTCTTGTCTTTCTTAGAAATTGTTCTTCGATCTCTTGCGCTTAAACTCATGATTGTTTTATATTGATTTGTCTAGAGTCATGAACTAGGTCAATTGATATTTCTCAATTTGCTAGGTTTAGATAATTCTATTTGAAGAGTTTAAACCTTTTGTAGCAAACCCTTTTCTCTTGAACTATTTGTGATTGATTTTAGGGTAGAGATTTTAGATTCATGTCAAGTACCGACTATTTGTCAATGCTATTGCATGAACCTACTTATCTTTGTACTTTATGCAATTATGCTATTAAATCTAGGTATTTCCGTGGTTGTAGCATGAGTAGGGCATCTAGGACTATTTGGACTAGTTGCTAATTATGAACAAAGAGTAGGACATTTTGCTTTGATTTGATTTGGATATTGGGTTTTAAGATTCTATGATCCACCGACCTAGTCAAGTTGCTAGAATTGATAAGTGAACCCCTTTTAACCTAAATACTATTTTCCAACATTTGCATGCTTTATTGTTTTTCCATAACAAAAACATTTCAACCCCCCCCCCCCCCGGTTACTCTTGAAAATCACATAAGGAAACTTTAACCAAAAAGCTTGCTCCCTTAGGTACGACCCTTTCTACCACTATACTCTAGTGGGAGTTTGGTTTACTTTGGTAGGGGCACAAAGGCTTAGCCCTTGTCAATCGTTCAAGAGTTTATTAATTATGCGATTACGGTTTTTTCAAGATCCATAAAGGTGCGTTTTTCAGTTACCGTACAGTTTTCGGAATTTGCTGTATATTTTTCGCTATTCAATACCTGTTTTTCCCAGATTGCTGTCAAACTTTCTCATTCTGGTTTTCGCGATTTCTCTGTTATGAATAATTCAATTTCAATGTTTGCAAATTCTTTTTTCGCGAATTTGAGTAATGATTTTCGAGATTTGAGTACTGATTTTCGGTTGTGTTTTTCCCAGAACTCAACTGTAAGACACTTTCTTCATGTTGAATTTGAGTAATTAATTTTGTGATTTAAGTTCTGATTTTGAGTAATGATATTCATGCTTTCAAGTTACGATTTTCGTGATTTCTTTATCACGAATAACCCAATTTGAATGTTAGCGAATTCGGTTTTTCGCGATTTTGAGTAATGATTTTCGGGATTTCCAGTTACAATTTTTGCGATTTCAATGTTACGAATAACCCAATTTTAATGTTGCGAATTATGTTTGTCGCGAATTTGAGTAATGATTTTCGTGATTTTAGTACTGATTTTCAGATGTGATTTGAGTACATATTACAGGTTTGCAAATTCTGTTTTTCATTTTCTTTAAGTTACTGTTTTTTAAAATCAGAAATGAATATTTTTAAATTAGAATTAAAAAAAGAAAATAATTGTTTTTGAATCAGAAAATAATTATTTTTAATTAAAATTTTTAAAATCAAAAAATACTGTAAATACCTAAAAATGGGGGATTCTAGTAGATGTTATTTTAATTTACTTTAATTTTTAAAACAGAAAATAATTGATTTAATCTTAACCATATATTTTTGTCTAATCTAACGCTCTAAAATAGTACTACTGTTTTACTAGAAGAGGTTATTTTACTAGAACCTAAATCTATATATATATATCTAGAGGTGGGTTCCGGTAAAACGGTTTTTGTGGTAAAACGGTAGTACTAATCTGGACTGTTAGATTGAAAAGAATGGATGGGCTGGATCTGATTGGAAAAATTAAATTGATTAAAATAAATTAATTTAAAACAAAGGAGAGAATCTAGGAAAGGAAAAAAAAGATAAAAATGAAAATAAAACTGCTTTAATTGATTACGATTTTATCTTTTTCAAAAACGATCTCCTGAGATTCATTAATTATTTTTTCCAATTCATCGTACAATATTTTATTCGATTCGGGATTGCGATTTTTTCAAGATCCATATTGGTGCGTTTTTCTGTTATCATACAGTTTTTGGAATTTGTTGTAAATTTTTTGCGATACAACACATGTTTTTCCCCAGATTGCTGTCAAACTTTCTCGTTCTGTCTTTCGTGATTTCTTTGTTACTAATAACTCAATTTCAATGTTTGCAAATTCTTTTTTCGCGAATTTAAGTAATGATTTTCGAGATTTGAGTACTGATTTTTTGTTTTGTTTTTCCCAGAAATCAGCTGCGGATGAATCTGTGAATGAATAAGTCTGATCATGAAAAACAATTTTGAATCATGAAAAACATGTCTTAGTGTGTGAAAAATACGTCTTAGAACGTGAAAAAAATAGTTCCTATAATTTATTGACTCTTTTAGATTGTGAACAACGAATCTTAGATAGTGAAAAATAAATTTGAGATTGTGAAAAACAAGTTTCGGATCGTGAAACAAGCATAATCAACAAGTTTTAGATTGTGAACAGCGAATCTTAGATCACAAAAAACAAGTTTCAGACTATGAAAAACGAGTTTTAGATCGTGAAAAACAAGTGTGAAGTGTGAACAATGAAACTTTGATCGTGAAAAACAAGTTTTTGATTGTGAAAATAGAGTTTCAGATTGTGAAATTAATTGTAAAATCATGACAACAAGTCCTAGCTAATGAAAAGCAAATTTTAGAGGGAACAACAAGTCTTAGATCATAGAAACAAAGATAACCCAAATTCGACCATAAAATTGCAACAAAAATAGACATAAACACCGGTTCAAATCCAAAACAATGATCAAATATGCAGAATTTCACCCCTCACGAATATAGAACCATAAATTTCAAATTAAATAACTATACATGCTTAATCTACCAAATTAAATAGCTCAATTTGCAACAATAAAAAAAAAAAATGGAGAAATGTCGTCTTCTTCGTACTCCTCTAATTTTTGTGCTCTTTGACCAAATTGCAGGGTTCTGATAGCCCTATCATCAGTAAACTTTCTTCTTCATCATCAGATAGACTACACAATTTCAATTTAGTCGGAGCTCAAATATTAGTGGGTAACATGAGGGGAGGAAGAAAAAAAGGCACGTATACAGAGCATTACATACATGTTGTTTAAAACCAAATCATCTTCCCTATTTGTTAAGTCAAACATGTCTATTAGGCCTAGATGGTTTCACCCACCCTTTCGTTATAATCCCACACAAAAAAGACCCAATTTCCTGTAAGTACTTAAACCTCATATTCTTGTCCTCCTCTGAACTGTCTGACCAAAATACAGAGCATCATCTCTGATAGAGAGCCAACATTGAGTCTTCTGATTCGTATACCCATATGGAACTTCCACAACACTAAGAAAAGAACAAAAAAAACTAAATCATATCCTATTTAATCAAAAGGGGATTTACTTTAATCTCTTCCTTGGGTAGTTGATTTCTGTAGACTTTTGAGGATCGAGAGAAAACGAGAGAGATTTGGAAGATTATTCTTACTCAGACAATCAAAGAGTGAGCAGACATAGAGGCACTAATGTCCGTTAGAACTATGATTAACACCCTAACCATAGTGAGACGGTTACAATCATGGTTAAGGACAAAACAAAATATATGAGGTAAAACAAAGGTAATACGTAAGCAAGTTACATTCTCTACACACCCCCCTCAATTGGGAATGTCGTGACATCCCAGTTTGCCTATGAGAAACTCATGTTGAGCACGCCCAAGCGCTTTAGTCAAGACATCTGCCAATTGAACACCAGTATGAACATAAGCAGTTTGAAGGAAACCATCTTGAACCTTTTCCCTTGTGAAGTGACAATCAAGCTCGAGGTGCTTTGTTCGCTCATGAAAGCATGGGTTAGCTGCAATTTGCTGCGCAGCCTTGTTGTCACAGAATAGGGTGATGGGTAGAGGAACATGGACACTAAGGTCTTGGAGAACAAAACTGACCCAAACAAGTTCTGCTATAGTGGCAGCCATGCTGCGGTACTCTGCTTCTGCGGCGGATCTGGATACCGTAGCTTGTTTCTTAGTTTTCCAGGAAACAAGAGCATGACTGAGGAAGACACAATACCTTGTAAGTGAGCAACGAGTGCTAAGACACGCTGCCTAGTCTGCATCTGAGAAGCCTACCACCTTAAGATCAGTTTGAACAGGATAAAACAACCCACGCCTTTGGCTACCTGCTAAGTACTTCAAGACATGAAGCACAGCTTGGAAATGAGGTTGTCTAGGCTATGACACAAATTGAGACAAGTGTTGTACAACATAGCTCAAATCAGGGCGTGTAAGAGATAGGTACAGCATCTGCCAAGAATACGACGATATTGCTCAGGATCATCTAATAAAACTCCATCTGTGATGCTAAGTTTGAGGCCAGTGGGCAAAGGGAATGAAGTGGTCTTGCAGTCAAGCATCTTAGCATCAGTAAGTATGTCCCTGATGTATTTATACTGAGAAAGGAAAGTGCCCTGTGAAGATCTGTAAATTTCCATCCCCAAAAAATATCTAGCTAGGCCTAGATCTTTGATAGTAAATTTTTCATGAAGACATTGCTTGATCCGATCTATAGCATCAGAATCACTCCCTGTAAGCAGAATGTCATCGACATAAACCAGAAAAATTGTGATGGAATCTCCCTTGATCATAGTGAAAAGAGAGTAATCATTTACAGAATGAACAAAATCAATGGAAACAAGATATGAAGTAAGTTCTTGATTCCATTGTCTTGATGCTTGTTTGAGTCCGTATAGAGATCTTTTAAGGCGACAAACATGATCAATTGGGGCCTTAGAGTACCCCTCTGGCACGTGCATATAGATTTCTTCATCCAAGAAACCATGCAGAAAAGCGTTGTTAACATCCAGGTGTAGAAGAGGCCATTCCTTTGCAGTAGACAATGCCAAAGCAATTCTCACAGTGGAAAGTTTGGCAACTGGACTGAAGGTATGTCTATAGTCTTTTCCCAGCTTCTAATTAAAACCTTTGACAACAAGTTTGGCCTTGTGTCTTTAAATGCTCCCATCTGGACACATTTTAACCTTGTAGACCCATTTTGAGCCAATGGCAGAGTGTCCAGGTGGTAGAGGAACTAATTCCCAAGTTCCATTTGACTCAAGAGCATCCAACTCTTTACTCATGGCAAGTTCCCATTCTGGTTTGCCCTTAGCATCCTTATATCTGGATGGTTCAAATACACTAAGTGCATGTGTAAATGATGAGGAAAATTCTTCTGGATCATCAATCACACGACTAGTAGTCATAGAGTAGTCAACACTCCAAACAGGTGGCCTTCTGTTTCTATCACCCCTGGTTAAATAGGGAGTTACCTCAGTGACTGGGACATCAGCAGAGACCTGGTCAAGTTGAGGGGTGGAAACCACTGGTGGAACAACAACAGGGCTTGGTGGGTTAGATTCTGATTCCTGCTGCACAAAAGAAAAATCAATATCCTTATCCAATGAAGAAGGCAACACATCAGAACTGGCAGCATCATTCTGTGGTGGCATATCTGTCTGAATTCTGTAAGGGAACTGATTTTCTTCAAAAATCACATCCCTGCTGTGGAAAACTTCCTTTGTGGATAAGTCATACAACCTATACCCTTTCTGCTGTGAAGGATAACCAAGCAAAATGCATCTCCTTCCTCTAGCATCAATTTATCCTTTCCCCTTCTCAGCACAGCACTATAACAGAGGCAGCCCATGACCCTCAACTGACCATAATCTGGCTTGTCTCCATATATCATTTCAAAAGGAGTCTTCCATCCAATTGATGATAATGGCATCTTGTTGATCAGATGTGTGGCAGTCAGAATACACTCTCCCCAGAATTGCTTTGGAAGGTTAGCATGAAGTCTCAGGGCCCTAGCAGTTTCCAACAAATGCATATGCTTCCTCTCAACAACCCCATTCTGTTGGGGGGTATAAGGCATAGATCTTTGGTGCACAATCCCAGCATTGTGTAGAAAAGACTTCATCTCACCATTCAACAACTCAGTCCCATTGTCTGATCTAATCCCTTTAGGAGTCACTCCAAACCGATTCTGAACAAAAGAGATGAATCCCTGGACTGTTATACTCACTTGACTTTTATTATGCAGCAAAAAGGTCCAAGTACCACGACTGTAGTCATCAACAATGGTATAGAAATAGTGCTCACCTGTTAGATTAGCAACATGATATGGACCCCACAAGTCCATGTGCAACAAATCAAAGCAATTGACACTCTTGATTTTGCTATAATCAAAAGGTAATAAATGCATTTTGGCAATCTTGCAAGTATCACAAAACACATTATCCGAATTAGCAACATCAAAATTCCTCACATATTTCAATTTGCTAAAGGAAATATGACCAAGTCTATTGTGCAAAACATGACTACTTATACAACTGCTAGAAGTAAAAGCAACAGCAGAGTCCTCCCTGGGTCTTTCTCTTTGTCTGTGAATCCTGTATAATCCTCCCTTTTCTGTTCCTGAGATAAAACTTCTACTCTCCTGGTCCTGTAACATACACTTATGTTAATCAAAGTAAGCCACTAGATGTTTCTGTTTAATGACATTGCTAACTGACAAGAGATTAAAGAGGAAATCAGAAACATATAACACATCCTCTAGAACAAAATCAGCAGTCAGGTAAATATCTCCACACTGAGTTACCCTTTTCATAGTACCATCTGAGAGTTTAATCAATATAGGAGCTCTCAGATTTCTCAAATGAGTGAAGGTATTGATATAGGGTGACATGTGATCACTAGCCCCTGTATCAAGTATCCATTCATTCTTAGTAGTAGAGATAGAAGCCATGTTAGCATAAACACTACCTGCATAGTTAGACACCACTGGCATTTTTCCCTTGAAAGCCCTCATCATCTCTTGGCATAGTGCATGGACAAGATTGGGGTCAAACTGATGCTTGGCTTCCTGTTCACCTGTATTCTCATAATCCAGAGGTGTGCGAGCAAAAACATTCTTCACATCAGCTTGATTAGCCACACTGTGTTTGCCTGCTTTCTTCCCCTTTCACCAATCTAGATACCCTTCCAATTCAAAGGAATCACTAACTGAGTGACCAGTCTTGTTACAATGAGAGCAAACCTTCTTCTATGAGATCTTTCCTTTGGAGCCACTACTCCTTCCAGTGCCACTCTGGAAGTTGTTAAACTTGCGTTGCCCAACACCAAAAGCATTGAATGCTGTAGAATCTGGAATATCAGCATTCGCTTCCTTCTGCGTTTCAACAGACAAAACAATAGAGAAGGCTTTGCTCACGGTCACAACAGGATCAGTGCCAAGGATTTGATTCTTAGTGTGCTCAAAACAAGGATTTAAACCAGACAGAAATTTCATGAGCTTCTCTTGCTCCTCAAGTTCCCTGAACTTTGTCAATAGGCCACAGGTACATTTTGTGAGTATACCACATGTACACGCAGGTACTCCATTCAAGGTATTAAGATCATCCCAATATGATTTAGCTTGGAATAATACTCAGTTACAAAGGAAGAACCTTGAATAGTTTTAATGAGATCAACCTTAAGTTGATAAAGCATCGGGATGTTCTTTTGTGCAAACCTGTCTAAAATCTCATTCCAGAGATCCTTAGCTGTATCAGAATAGACAAAACTTACAGCTATTTCAGGTTTCATGGATCTTAGAATCCAACAAGCCACCATGCTGTCTGCACGATTCCATCTATGGAGATCTGGAGAGTCATCCTTAGTCTTGGCAACAGATCCATCAAGGAAGCCTAATTTGGTTTTGGTTTTGAGTCCCATCTTCAAGGACCGACTCCAGGGAAGAAAATTCTTCCAGTGAATTGTACTGTCCCTACAACGGTTCCAGGGTTGTCTGAGTTGGCTAGGAACATTGGATCGTCCTGCGAACCCCCTTGTCGAAGCATCATCTGGGAAAGCTTTTCCAATAACAAGCGGCTAGCATCCTCTGATTCAGTCGCCATGACAGTTCAAGGTGAAAGGTTCTTGCAAGGAGGAAGAACAAGATCTTGAATCAACACTCGAATTCTAACCTAATCGCTCTGATACCATGTAGACTTTTGAGGATCGAGAGAAAACGAGAGAGATTTGGAAGATTATTCTTACTCAGACAATCAAAGAGTGAGCAGACATAGAGGCACTAATGTCTGTTAGAACTATGGTTAACACCCTAACCATAGTGAGACGGTTACAATCATGGTTAAGGACAAAACAAAATATATGAGGTAAAACAAAGGTAATACGTAAGCAAGTTACATTCTCTACAATTTCTAGACGAAGAAGGGCAACATTGTGAACGGATGATTCATCAGTGTGAACAAAGGAGAAAGAAAGTAAATAAAATGGATTTCATACCTAGATCAAAATCCGACGATAGCAATGACGATGTTGGAGAGAGACCAAATCGAAAGCAGGCAAGAGAAGTAATTGAATGTCGGTGGGAGAGGGACGAAAGAGGAGGGATAGGTAGGGAGTCGAACCGGGGATGAAGGTTGAGGCGAGCAGAGCAGTGCGGAATCAAACTGGCAATGGCGCCATAGTGAGTGAAAAAGGGGGGACGGCTGAGAAAAGGATGACGGAGGAAGGAGGATGACTACAGCCGAAGAGAGGTAGGATAGAAAGAGAGTGTATCCCTAAAAATTTGGGATTTATTTTAATTATCTTTTATTTTAATTTAAAATATAATTCAGAATTTTTGTTCTTCGATCTGAACCGTTTAATTCATTTAATCTAACGTCCTTAAATAATACTATCGTTTTACTATAAGAGAGTGTTTTACTAGAACCTAAATCTATCTATATATATATATATGTTTATGGAAGAGTAGCAATATGAGTTATGTGATTGATCATTGTATTTTATGTATTCTTAGTTCATGGATTATACAGTCATATTCATTCCGATCATATGTAACTATCTATTTAACCAATTTTAATAGTCTTATTAATATATTGATTCCAACAATTATCAATTTTGAATAAAAAAAAGTAGTAGTGCATCCATGGATTATAAGAGCTATATGCAATAAAAGCAACCAGACACCTTATAACATGCAATCAATTCTCACTCACGATAAAATATCGCAACTAGACCATGTAAATCATGTTCGCCACTTGATAAACCTATTCCAAACAAGAATATGTAAACCCTAATATTATGAATAACACTAATAAACCTAAGTATACATCCTAAATGCATTCGCTGGTATATATAAGGTAAGATCAAGATGTGTCTATACTTTGGCAATAAGAAGGTTGAGTTGAAAGGCTACACAAAGCAAATTGGGCTAATGACAATCATTGCATGAAATCAGCGCCGAGCTATGTAACAAATTTTGTAAGGGAGTTGTTTCCTGGCAATCAAAGATACATAAAAATGGTGCCTTGTCAACAAGCTTACCAGAGCATAACCGAGGTACTGAAGCCTCCAAGGAAATATTGTGGATGAAGAATTTCACACAAGAACTAGGGATCGAGCAGAACAAGTACGCTTTTACTATGTGACAACCAAAGCGCTACCATATAGTGAAGAATCAGACCTTACACTACCGCTCAAAGCACAACAATATACAACGTCATAGGATAAGAGAACTCTCGAAGAAAAGTTGCTACATGTAGACGAGAACTAGTCAGACATAATGACCAAGTTACTTTTGAAGAAGTTTGAAGATTGTCGTCAAGGCACCGATGTCGCTATATACTCAGGCTAATTCCAAGGCGGCGGCCGGGGGGGGGGGGGGGGGGGTTGTTGGTCTTTTTCACTCTTTAGTCCAAACTAGAAATCAATGGGGTTTATCAATGGCCTAAACAAGAAGCACATCATTAGAAAATCCTAGAAACTAGTGGAAGCTAGAACGAGGATAAGTATGAGTAACTTCTAGATTAGAATAAACTAACTTATTTTCCCGTTCCTTGCCCAAAATCTTATAATACAACTATGGTAGACAAATATGAATAAATGTAAAATAATGATAAAATTTGGATATATAATTAATCCACGTTCTTTGTATGATGTCAATATTATATAATTTACTCCATCCGGATACAAATACTTGTCGTTAGATAAAAATTTGTAGGATTGATAAGGGGCTTGATTTAAGGAACTGAGATTTCAGTTCCGAAGAACGAAAATCAAGATTTATATTTGTATCTTAGTTAATTCATGAAACACAAAATGAAACTCAAACTCACTTTTCTATTTGATCAATCACAAGATTTATAATCTAACTCGAACACACAATTCTAGATTCGACACACGATTCTTTACTTAGGCTTGTACAATCCCTCTCTCTCTCTCTCTCTCTCTAATAGACGTATTCAATCAACAACCTTTTCAAAACATAAAACTCAACACTTTAAAGACAAATTCTAAAATGATTTTCCTAAACTAAAAATATTCGAACTAATCAGAAATCTCCAAGATACAATGAATCTAAACTATAAAATCTGGTAGAATCTCAACCTCTTTCTTAAATGGTGCTACTTTCCACATATAGGAACTGATGGACGATCATTTTCAT
>NW_027366974.1:0-63547 GCF_046119375.1 Phyllobates terribilis
TTATGGGATCGGTGAATTATCTAGGAAGGTTTTGCGCAAAGCTCGCCGAGCGTAACCTGCCCTTCTTCGTTATTCTGAAGAACCAAAGAGCTTTGCATGGATGGAGGAGTGCAAGGCAGCGTTCGCAAGTCTGAAAGAGCACTTGTCTAATCTGCCTACTCTCTTGTCGCTTGTTCCCGGAGAAGCGTTACAAGTATATCTCACAGCTAGCTCGAGGACACCCAGTGTAGTCCTTGTTCGCAAGCACCAGAAGCCTATCTATTTCGTTAGTAAAGCTCTTTCACCCACAGAGGGCCGCTACTCACCAGTCGAGAAAACAGTCTACACACTTATCATAGCGGCACGACGGCTAAGGCCGTATTTCCACGCCCACACCATACAAGTTCTCACAGACCTCCCGCTTCGAGCTGTACTCCATCGACCAACTCTGTCGCGGCGCATGATGAAGTGGGTCGTCGAGCTTTCCGAGTTCGACATTGAGTATCAACCTCGACCAGCTATCAAGGCCCAAGCATTAGCCGATTTCATCATCGAAACCAGCTTCCAATGCAACGAAGGGTCCTCTTATTTATCACCGAGTCCGTGGAGGCTTTTTGTTGATGGCGCGGTCAACAATGATGGGTGCGGAGCAGGTGTAGCTCTGTTCTCGCCCGAGGAGGACCTATACGAGCATGCAGTTACACTCGATTTTGAAGCAACGAACAACGAGGCAGAGTACGAGGCACTGGTCATTGGCCTCGAGATCGCATTGGAGGAATAGATAGAGGAGGTAGAGTGTTTTTGTGACTCCGAGGTGGTCGTCCAGCAAGTACAGGGTGTGTATGAGGCGCGAACAGGCACCCTCCCACAATATCAGGCGCGTGTGGCACGTTTGCGTGGGATGTTTAAACATTTCCTCATTACCGTGATCCCCCGCGACGAGAACGAGTTAGCCGATGGGTTGGCCAAACTTGCATCAAGGGCTAAGTTAATCGATGCGCGTCAAGTGGGTAAATCTCGGCCGATATGGTTAATACAACCTCGGCTAAATCTATCTCCAAGCAGTTCGAGCTAATGGCCATTGATCAGCCTGTCGTCGAGGACTGGAGGACTCCTATACTCGAGTACCTAGCTCAAACTAACATTCCAGAAGATCCGCGAGAGAGGAAGCGCCTTCAGACCAAGGCTTCGCGCTTCTTTGCTTGCCAGGGTGAGTTGTACAAACGAGGGATAATGAAACGAGAGCTGAGATGCTTGTCGAGAAAAGAAGGCAACCAGATGCTGGTCGAGCTGCATGTAGGGCTCTGCAGAACACATGCCGGTTGGCGATCCCTGGTGTTCAAAGCACTACGCCACGGACATTTCTGGCTATCTATGCGCGAGGATGCTATGGCCATCGCGTGATCATGCAAATCTTGCCAGACTCATGCTCCGGCATGTCACCAGCCGAGGGTCGAGATGCAGGTAATGTCGGGGCCTTGCCCTTTCGCCATGTGGGGCTTAGACTTGCTAGGCCCATTTACACCAAAGGCACCAGGGCAACTGGAGTTCATCATTGTCGCGATCGATTACTTCACAAAGTGGATCGAGGCGATACCCTTAGCTCGTACGACAGTCCAAGCGGTGCAAAAATTCTTGTGGCAAAACATCATCTGCCGGTATGGACTACCACAAGATATTGTGACAGACAGAGGGCCGCAGTTCAATACGCCAAAGCTCGTCGAGTGGTGCAAGGATCTTGGTATCAGACTGAAATTTGCCTCGGTGGCTCATCCTCATTGCGATGGGCAGGTCGAGGCAGCAAACAAGTCCATTGTTACAGGTTTTAAGAAACGGCTAGATGGTGCTCGAGGACTGTGGGCGAAGCAGCTGCCCCTTGTGATGTGGGCAAATCGAACGACTGTCAAGAAGGCCACGAGGGAGACACCTTTCGCTCTCACTTATGGTGTTGATGCAGTAGTCCCCGTCGAGCATCTTTTCCCGACAGATAGGGTCATCCAATACGATGAGGGAGAGAACCCAGAGAAAATGGCGCTTGAGTTGCAGCTGCGAGAAGAGACACGTGAGTTAGCAACCATTTGCGCGGCTAACCACAAGGCCGCCATGGCCAAGTACTATAACAAGAAGGTGAAGACTCGGGGGTTCGTCAAGGGAGACTTGGTAATGCGAAAGAAAGAAGGAGGTAAGCTTGACCCCAATTGGGAAGGCCCATATATCGTCGAGGCCGAGGTAGCACCGAGTGCCTACAAGCTCAAGGATGGTGCCGGGAACCGCATCGCCAACTCATGGAACGTGATGCGGCTCCGCAAATATTATCCTTAGGCAAATGAGCGCCTCGCCAACCAGGTACACACCCATCCCATTAACACCTATTTAATATTCTATTTTTCGGGTAGACGCACGTACTCTGTCCGCCTTGCACATGCTTAACGTAAAATAACCTTTATCACGCATAATAGGTGAGGCTGTAAGCTAAGGCTCTTCGAGGCCTTAGCAACTAACACGGTACCAGTAAGAAAGCCACACTCACTCGACCATATAAGAGCAATGACAACTAACATTTATTTGGCTGCGTCCCTGGGGCTCGACGACCAGGGAAAGAGTCATAGTTACTTACGAGGTACACTCCTCTGTTTAATTGTCGTTTCCGATCATGACTCGATGGGTTTTCCGATCATGACTCGAGGGCATTAATACGTTTTTACCCTCTGGCTTGCAGGGATGGTTAGATATGTTATACAGCTGCGTCTCAGGGGAACGACGACCCCGAACCAGTCATAGTTACTTACGAGGTACACTCCTCAATTTAATTGTCGTTTCCGATCATGACTCGATGGGTTTTCCGATCATGACTCGAGGGCATTAATACGTTATTATCCTCAGGATTGTAGGGATGATTAGATATGTTATACGGCTGTGTCTCAGGGGCACGGCGACCCCGAACCAGTCACGGTTACTTACGAGGTACACTCCTCAGTTTAATTGCCGTTTCCGATCATGACTCGATAGGTTTTCCGATCATGACTCGAGGTCACTAATACGTTTTTACCCTCTGCCTTGCAGGGATGATTAGATATTTTATACGGCTGCGTCTCAGGGGCACGACGACCCCGAACCAGTCACAGTTACTTACGAGCTACACTCCTCAGTTTAATTATCGTTTCCGGTCATGACTCGATTGGTTTTCCGATCATGACTCGAGGGCATTAATACATTTTATACGGCTGCGTCTCAGGGGCACAACGAACCTGAACCAGTCACAGTTACTTACGAGGGATGATGACATATGTTACACAACATAAGGCATAATACAAGCAAGTTACATAGACACGAGGCACTCGAGAACAATGTCAAAATATGGCAGGGCTAGCACGCATATTTATAGAAATAATGTAGCCCGAGAGCGTGATATTAGAGACATCTTACTTATTACATTGTATTTATCTTACGAATATATTTGCACGTCAACTTACACTTAGCCACGTTATCATGTGGTGGTTTGTCATTTTATTTCACTATTTCTATTCAATACAACGTTCAATTTTAATTTGGATCAGTTATCTAATTATTCACACCCACAACCTCGGGCAATACCTTTCCTCGCATACGATGTATGGCCGAAAAGGCAGGGGGTAGTAGGCCGGGTTGTGTAAGGGAAGACAAAGTGTAGAAAAGAGAATAAACAGCAAGGTTAGCAATGCAACGAAGAGTTTACAGGTTACTTGATAGCAAATAATAAGGTCACACTACGGACAAATGAGAATACATATATAAACACCCACGCTTCACTGTTGAGGAGGTGGAGGGTTAGGAGGGTCCTTTGAGGTCTTCCCTGAAGCTTTCATTTCCCGAGCAACTCGCACGAACGCTCACGCACCATGAGGAACATCATTCTCACGACCTACGACAACCGAGCTCACTGGAGGAATTGCGGTGACGTTCCACGCCTTGAGAGTCTCTTCGTCATCCATCGCATAGGCTCCAAGGGGGGCTGGGATGTACTCAGGAGGAATCAGTGAGAAGCCGTACATTTTCTTGTTGTTAACCGTGATATTGGGAAGGCCCTGCTCGGCCGCCTGGCGCTTGGCCACTTCGCAGAAGACGTTTACCTGAGACTGTGCAAGATAGCGTTGGCGAGACCCCTCCCGGTGACCAGAGGCGTAGCGCTCGATGGCCTCTGGACGAGCTCGTTCGAGTAACTCTCCCTGATCCCTCAAGACCTTCTCGAGACCTTCCTCCGCCTTCTTTGCCCTCTCGAGCGCCCTGTCTTTCACCTCGACCTCGAGAGCCAGCTCAAGATCTTTCTCCTCGAGGCGCTTGGACGTAGTGTCTAGAGAGGCCTGCTGGGCTGCCTCCTTCTTGGCCGCCTCCTCCTGAGTTTTAGCCACCGACGCCTTCAGCTCCCTAACGGTCTTCTCGAGCTCGCCAAAGTTGTGCGCGAGCTCGGACGTAGCCTTCTGAGAGCGGGTGGTATTCTTCAACAATGACGCTATGAGGAGGTGTATGGCCTAAGAAGAGGCAAGGCATTAAGTAAAGACTAGGGAAAGGTTATAGTAATAGGATCAAGGAAATTCGAAGCAACTTACCCCAGCAGCAGCTGCGTCTCGTCGACAGAGTCGTCCTCGGTCATGTTCCGTATGAGGGGAGGCGGTGAAGGAATATCTATAGCCCGATCGAGGACCTTGCGGGATAGCTCAGGTGTCAAGAGAAACCCTCCAGCGCTCTTACTTGAGGGGGCCTCGACCATACGAAGGGGAGCAAGGCTCGGCGGCGTCCTCCTCGAGCTGGAAGGCCCCCCAGTTTTCTTCTCAGCACGACGTTTCTTTCGTTGCTGAGAAGAGTCTTTTGGAGATGCCATCCGTTTCTTCTTTGAAAGATGCTCGGACAACGGGACATCATCCTCGGGTAAGACTACTATCGGCGGGAGACGAGGCTCCTCGGCGTTTGGATGACGTGGGATTGCTCGTGGTGCGGTGGCACCACGTGGTCCTCGTCGTCCTCCACATTTAGAAACTCGAAGCACTCCTCTGCAATAACAAGGAAACAGGTTAGAAAGTACATAAGCATGACAAGTACAAGAGTTAGCATAAGTATAAAGAACCCCTACTACGAGGAGGGGGAATCAAGCTAAGCCCTCGCCGAGCCAGGAAGTCTATAGTCACTATGTCGTTAAACTGGTTAGGACTTAATTTACGAAACGCACAAAAATCCTCCCTGACTTTTTGGAGCCGCTCGTCCGAGTACATCGTCTCCCATTCGGCGACCCTGGACACACAGACGCGGTGATTCACCCTATGTGCCCGAGGAGGTTTAACCAATATCCATCGGTGAGTCCACCCAGTCTCATTACCGGGCATCTTATACTGGACATGGCTGTACTTGCAAGTGCAGGTGATGAGCCCCTAGGTATAGTTGTTAGGCTTGTACAGAGCGCGAAAGAGATGGGCGGAGGGGACATAGCCGATCTCTTGACACCTAAGTTGGAAGGCAGATGGGCTGAGATGAAGCTCGTCGAGGATTTCCCGAATAAACGGCGCAAGTGGTAGTCGAAAGCCCGTGAGTAGGGCATGGCGACTAATGGGAAAGTACGACCCATAATTGTCGAGCATCTTCCCATTGTTGACTGGCAGAGTCAAAACCGTCCCGACAGGAAAAGGGAACTCGGCTGCGTAGTCTATTAAGAAGCGGGGTTTTACCGTCGAAGTCGAGACCCTAATATTATACCCCTCGATGATACAAGGAACGGGGGCGATATGCCCATCAAGAATGAGCACGCGGGGGGAGCGAGCTGGAACAACGGAGGGCACGGCCACATCGTCGATCACTACGGGCTTTGGTGCCGGAGGAAAAGTATCATAAATACGGGTCGAAGTAGTCAGCGGAGCGGTTTCTTGGGTACTAGGACCAGCCTCGTCCAGTGACTGCGCTTCCCAGTCCTCGTCCCCAGAAGCAGGGCGGTAGGATACTGTTGACGAGGAACTCTCCTCGAAGGAGTCAGTTTCCCGAAAGCTCACATCCGAGTCTCGGACTGAGGAAGTGCTTCGAGCTATTACAACAAAAAGAAAGTTAGTCCTCAAGGCCTAAGTTACCCCGCGAAGAGAAATAGAGTGTATTTCAAAAGCTAACTCTCGTCGACTAAGAGGAAGAGACGAGAGGGTGGAATCTTCACGAGGTACCTTGAGAACTGAGACCGAAAACAAAAGAAAGAGACAAAGGGAAAAAGAGTAAACTCTAGTCTGTGGAGCCGAACAGACACATTTATGGTGATAAGACAAAAAAGGGGGAAGGGGGTTCTGACAGAAGCGGCGTTTTCCCAAAAAGACGTTTCGGGAAAAAAGCAACGCCGCCATTGAAACAAAAACCTTCAAAGGTTTCTGGGAGAAAGACATTAATGGCAAGGAATGTTTGTCCTCCGCCATTAATGGCGTCCAAGAAATTAAGAAAGGCGGGTTGGCACAACCGCGGTTTTCAAATCACCAGGGTGTATAGAGATAAGTTATTTGTCGTTTAAGACCACATTTGTGTAAAAGAGACAAAGATACAAGATATGGATGCATGGGTTAAGGATCAAAGGAAGCAGAACACCAAGAACAAGATCAAGGATAGGCATGATATACGAAGGAGTAAAGAGAAGGGAAGAAGGTACTAACCCGGTAGCGCAATGAGCAGGAATGAAGAAGTGAATACCGATGAGGAAGAGAAAGCTAAGGAGTCACAACAAACGCCGGAGGAAGAACGGAGTATCACCGGAGAATCTGAGGAAGAGAAGGGGAGCGAAGGAAATTTGAAGAGACGGTAAAAGTGAAGTGAGAAGCTAAGGGTCTCCTTTTATAGTAAGAGGAAGACGAGGCATCGTTAATCCCCGGTGCGACACGTGGCAAAGAAGAAGTGGGAGCCCGCCAAAAGCGATTCCTTTTAGGAAATTCAAAAAATGGCGCGAGAAGGAAAAATGGTACCGGAAAGAGTGAACGAGGGCGCGTATACCACGACCCATCATGGATAGACGAGGAGCGACAGTCCACCACCTCGTCGAGCGTCTGATCAACGGTCTAGAGAGGGCTGATTCCAGGTAAGTAATATTAAACCCTCGTCGAGCATAAATCTATCAAGGTTCAAAACAGACTCGTGACACCACACCTCGACCAACGAAGGCACATGACCCTCGATTAAGAGGTACTCGAGGACCCTGTGGGGCGGGTCCCGCGGTCTGATTTAATCTCAATAGATTTATGGTCCGAAATCATAGAAAAGGGAAAAAGGCCCATTAAGTAGCGGCCCATATAGTTTACCCTATAAATACAAAGGCATAGGGTACGGAAAAGAGATCACTTTTTGACTTCCGTACCAAAGCTCTGCCGAAATTCAGAGCCAAAAGGATCTCACTGTCTTATTCTACCCATGCAATAATCATAATTTACACCCCTCTTTGAGCTGCTACTGATTTGAGAGTCGGAGAGCCAAATCTAGAGGAAGCCCCCTTTCCCCCTGGATTTGGTTGTGCAGGTACATCGACGAGGACCCGCTAAAGACAATTCGACAAGCATCACTTTGGGTTCTGGAAGCTTGGACCGTCTTTACCCTTAGCTAAGGAAGACAAGAGTGAAACCGAGCCACTCGTCGAGGTGTGTTGACTTTACGAGATACTTGGGCTTCAACAGATGAGATGATGGTTTTCCATGACTTGCAAACGGAGAGGAACGAAATAGGCTTTTGACGGGTAATCTCTTTAAGTTCTCTGCTAATAGATCTTGGTTTATGTAAATCGTACACAACAACTCAGAATGAGGAAGAGTCGACTCGTTGTTGGACTCCATAGATGTCCGGAACTCTCCTCTGATTTGTGGCGGCGGTAATGAGATATGGGTTAATGATCTACTAGGGCACTTCCACAAACGTTAGATCTTCCTTGAAAAAAAACGTAACTTATTAAGCTTTCAAAATCTAGAGTTGGTGGAAATTTAGTTGTTAATTTTTTTTTACATAGTTTTCGAAATTTGAAGCCTGGTTGTATTGCTTCTTTCTTGGTTGTTTGGTCTGGGTGAGAGATCTCTTCCTTGCTGCTATGCTGTTGTTACCTCGTATGCTTTTGCGATGTATTTTCTATGTGCTTTTCGCAAGCATGATCATTGTCGGAACGGTGGAGGTAGAGGTTTGAAAGCCAGCTCTCTTGTCCAACACTTCAAGATTGCCCATTTTAGAGATGCTTCTGCGATTGAGAGGTATAAGGTGCTTATAGCCAGTGATGGTGGTATATTTTCTGCTTTGAAGTCTACCTTGCAGAGTCTTAATATTTGGTTGTGTGGTACTTGTTTATGCACTCATGCATTTTCTAGAAGTTGCAAACATGGTGATAGTTTTGATGTTCGGGACCACTTTGTAGAGGCCTTCCCGATGGTCCCATGTTTTACATTCAAGGGATCCAGTGCCCTCCTTCGCTCGGTAGTGGTCCGAGTGGTGGTATTGTTGATTTGGTTGTCATTGATGTCGCGTCTTCTACCTTTTTGATTAACCTTGAATTGTTGCATGAAGTTTTTGCAGGTAAGTGTCGTACAGTGAAGAGCATTCCCAGGGCTAACCGGCTTGGTTTTCTTCGCGATGCCTTAAAGCTGCTCTGGACAAGG
This sequence comes from Phyllobates terribilis, assembly GCF_046119375.1. NCBI lineage: Eukaryota > Metazoa > Chordata > Amphibia > Anura > Dendrobatidae > Phyllobates > Phyllobates terribilis. The sequence continues at coordinate 8,601 of NW_027366974.1, forward strand.
TCATTACTTCTCCTCGTGATATTTCCTCTTGGATCTTGTTGCTACTTCTTCCTTTGTGTACCCTTAGAGTTATTCGTTCTCGGCCCGGTATCAAGAGGGGGAGAAACGGATGTTGCCAGGTTGAAGTTATTGCTTGTGCTCTCAAGGTTTGGAGAGAGCTCGGTGGGCCAGATATTTTGATCAAAGAGGTTCTTAAGGAAGGGGTTGTTGGTTTTGGTTCTTCTGGGGGTGTAGAGAGTGTTGTGCAGAGGGAGACTAGTTTGGAAGAGGTGAATAGGAGGCAATGTTTGAGGAAAGTGGGTGATGGGCATTTCATCGCTGCTATTCGGGTCTTGACGTCCTCTGGGGTTGCGCCCAGTAACATAAAGACTTTGAGAGAGTTAGAGGAGAAGCACCCCCATTCTCATGATCCTTTCTTACCTCCTGCTGGTGGTGTTAGCAAGGCGATTTCCGTCACCAAGGAGGTTGTGCTAGGTAAGATTAAAAGCTTTCCTAAGTGCATGTCTTGTGGGCGTGATGGGTTTTGGGCCCAACACATTGTGATCCTTTAGAGGGAGATGCTATTGTTGTTGCTGATGATTTAGCCACCTCGATCACAACGGTGGTTAATTTGTTTCTTGCTGGTATGTGCCCTCCTTATTTGGGTGAGGTTGTTGCTAGTGCTCCGCTTACGCCTTTGGTTAAGCCTAGTGGAGGGATTCGGCCTATTGCAGTTAGGACGGTTTGGAGGAGGCTTGTCTCTAAGGTTGCTGCTAGCGTGGTTGGGAAAGAGGTTGGGAATTATTTGGAGGATTTTCAGTTTGGAGTGGGAGTTGCTAATGGGGGTGAGGCTATCCTTCATGCTGTCAACATGTTGGTTGAGGCGAAAGGGGGTGACGATAGTAGGTCTATGCTTCTGGTTGACTTTAGGAATGCTTTTAACTTGTTAGATTGAGGTTCCATGCTTCTTGAGGTCCGTAACCGCTTCCCTTCTCTTTCTCCTTGGGTTGAGTTCTGTTACGCACACCCGGCTAGGTTATATTATGGTGATTTTGTTTTATGGTCGTGTCAAGGCATTCGACAAGGGGATCATGTAGGGCCTTTGCTTTTTGCGCTCAGTTTGCATCCTCTCGTTCATTTGATCAATGAAAGGTGTAACCTAGATCTCATAGCTTGGTATCTAGATGATGGCACTCTTATTGGTGATTCAGGTGCGGTTTCTGATGCTTTGCAGTTGATTATTGAAGAAGGGCCTTCTTTGGGGTTGCATCTCTATGTTGCAAAAACGGAATTATTTTGGCCTAACCCTGACCCGAGGAGTTTCAATCCTGCGCTTTTTTCCTCTTGATTTAGCTCGACCGTTGGATGGGGTCAAGCTTCTTGGAGGGCCTGTTAGTCTGGATGTTGGCTTCTTTAGTCGTTAATTGAGGCTAGGGTTTCCAAAGCAATGGGGTTGATGGAAGCTGTGTCTAGGCTCAGTGACCCACAGTCTAGCCTCCTTCTTCTCCGTAGTTGTGTTGGGGTTGGCAGGTTGTATTTCTCTCTCAGGACATGTCCCCCCTCAGATGCTTGGATCTGCTCATCGCACCTTTGATCTTGGTTTGAGGAAGGCTCTTCAGGAAATTATTGTAGCAGGTGCCGAAGGGTTTGGTGATTGGTAATGGAGATGTGCTACTTTGCCTTTTTGGTTTGGTGGATTTGGTGTCTATACTGCTTATGATTTGTCCCATTATGCATTTTTCGTCTCACGTCTTCAGTCTCTTGACCTCCAGAATCGTTTGCTTCGTCATTGTGGTGTGTGAGTTGGCCTTGAGCAGCTTTAGGGATGTGTGTGATTTTGATCCTCTTGTTCTCTGTCGTGATGTATCAGCCCTCCCCGTTTATAAAACAATGGCTACAATGTACTTCGACATGGTAGAGAAGAAGTTGGTGACTTGTTTTAACCCTAACGACCATGAGAAAGTTGTCCTCATTAGCAATCGGTCAGCCCATTCCTTGGATTTTTTGAGGACTATTCCCATCCCCGGGCTTGGCCAAACGATGCACCCAAGACAGTTCAGGTGTGTTCTTCAGTATCGTCTTGCGATTCCTATATTCCCTGATGGTTTTACATGTCCTTGTTGCTCTTCTTGTGTCATGGATCGGTTTGGTGATCATGCGGTGCACTGTGGTAATGATGTTGGGCTCAAGTTTCGGCATAACTTGGTCCGAGATGTTTTAGGGGATATTTGCTCTGAGGCTGGTGTCTTTGTGTAGAAGGAAGTGCCTATGGGGTTCTTATCTGAGGATGGAAGGGATCTTCGTCCTGCTGATTTACTTGTCCATTGTTGGGACAATGGGAATGATGTATGTTTGGATGCTACTGGTGTTTCCCCCTTCACGGGTGTAGGGGTTCCCGCTTTTGTTCCTGGGGTTGCTGTCTCTGCTGCTGTCGCTAGGAAAAAGAAGAAGTATGAGGATAAGTGCATGGAGAATGGTTATAGGTTTATCGCATTTGCTTTCTCTACCTTTCGAGAATTAGAAAGTAATGCTATTGATTTTCTTACTAGGGTCACTCGGGTCGCAAAAAACAACATTGTTAGTGCTAATGTGCGTTCTTTTATTTTTCATAGATTGAGCTTTGCTATGAATAAGTGTGTAAGCGTGCAGTTGATTACTAGACTCCTACCCAACTTTATGTAAGCCCAAATTAGTAGTTGTATTATTTATCTATAAATACACAAAAAAATTATAAACCTAAATTACTGTATTATTTCTATTACAACGACTTTTAAATCTAAAAAATAGGTTTCAACTATAATAATAGCTATACGTTCATGAACCTAGTTATTCTAGTTCACATCTAAAGTTGGATAAAGGAGGTTGGATAATACTGAAATCTATAACTATAAAGTAAAATTTTGGGTATATATAAACGTTATTTCCCCAACCATGCTACATTGATCATCCTCTTTTCTCCTTTACACGTCCTACCCTTTACACGTCCTACCCTTTATTGCCTTTCGGCTTTTTTCCGGCCCCCTTTTTCCCCACTTCTAATTTTCTTCCACTTCATTTTGGATAACAATGATATTATAACTTGATTACTAACTTTCAACCCAAAAATAACTTTTAACTACTTACAAAAGAGTAATAACACTTAATTAAAAACGTATTCTAAATGTGTTGATAACACGCCAATAAAATTATTCACGTATCATAAAACCGTCTGTATTTCTATAATGCATGATTTTCTCAAACATTATGAGATTAAAGACGATAAAACCCGTTTAAAATTCATAATGATAAAAAAACACAGAAATCACAAACCTACTTTTTTTTAATACATATATCATCTGGGATTCCATATTATACTTGTACACTAAGCTAGCTTCTAACTCTATCCCCATGTGCAACCTACTATATACATTTCGATCTCCACCATCAAATTCTTTACCACTTAAACAATTATTTGATCTTCATCATAGCACATATCCTGACCTTTCATCTATATATAACATCGGTCAGTATATCTATAAACTACGTACTAGTAATATATATCATGGAGAGTACAACCACAACGCCGTCAAGTATACTACCAGGTCAACAAGTCCCCGGTAACATTCCGGAAGCCGTCGCATCAGGCGGTGTATTGGCCGCAGCAACCACCATAAGCACAGCCAACGCGCCAGGGTCAGGGTCAGGCTCAATCGGCCCGTTCTTGGCAGTGATGTCGGTCCTGATTATTCTACTGGTCGGTTCTTGCATGATTGGCCGGACCATCGATGTCAAGGCGGCCGAGGTGGGCCCACTTGAGACCGTTAAGTACGGAGATGGATTGGTTGGGTGGTTAATGCGGCGATGGAGTCGGTGTGTGGTGTCCGGTGACATCGAGGTTGGAAGAGGCAAGGTGGTTTCCGACGATGACAATCCTAACCCTTGACCTTGTGTTGGCCTGGGTTCACATTCGATATCGAATATTCAATCTGTGGACAACGAGTCAACTCCCCTGGACTATTACTTTGGCTATGTTTGACCTGACTGTTCATCGAGGTTATTTTTTATTTTACATTTTTTATTTATCTCTTTTGGTTGGTGCTTAGGACAGTAATTAGCTACTAAGTTTCTTAAGAAGTTGGAAATTAGCTAGTAAAGATAGGAAATTGTTAGATATAGCATTTTGTAATAAACATCTGGTTTTCTCAATCCAACACTAGTGTATTATATTATGCATCACTTTGTTTGAGAATATGAAAGTCCACTTTCGGTTGTCATGAAAAGAGTTTATATGTTATAGATTACAAAGGAGATAACACATCCACATAATTATAAATGTGTGAAGAAGTTTTTGTTAAAATTAGATATTAAGTTGCAATTTTTTTATTGTTAATTTGGTTATTTAAATCATATATAGAATATTAAATTATGAATAATATAGAGTATAAATTTGTAAATTTAAAAAAAAACAAAATATAATACGGGAGTAATTTAATAATTCATTTTTTACCATAGCATATATCGGAGTATATATGAGGCACATGACCGATATTGACAAAAACAAAAAAAATCAAGTATATTGCTTCAATGGCAACGGTGCCAATTTGATAGCCATGGGCCGTGCAAAAAAGAGTTCAATAAACACTAAAACCTATTCAACTAAACAACCCAATGGTAGTCTAGCAGAAGTACTGGTTGAATCCACAAGAATTATAAGTATTTTAATCAATGTCAATCTCATGGTCAATAATCACCACAAAGCAAGTATTTTCAGGACAAACACTCAAGTGACATAGGACAACAAAGGGATTCAGGACAAAATCAACCAACAAAAAAAGAATAAAGGGGAAAAATGTTAAAAGAGAAAGAACAAAGTTATGCAAGAATCAATAGACTTAAGCACTTAACTAGATCAATCTATTTACAGCAAACAAGTTGATCATAGATATTCATCCAATACCAAATATTGCAATTCAGTTCCTATTCCTATATGAAATTATCTAGCATCATCGACCAGAGTCTACTAGTCCTGACCCATGGTGATCGTCATGATTCAAACCAAATGAGGCATTAATGCAAAGGACACCGGTATAAAGAAATAGCAAGCGCCGCTATCCTTTAGTTCAATTCTCAACATCCACAGTCCTAATTTGAACCCGAAATGAAGCAAAATGCTTGCTTATAAGAAATAGATTAAGACGAACACCAATAATATACCCTAGCCTTATGAATAACTAATTCAATCTGACTTGAAAAATCTAGAATCAAAATGATAATTCAATTAATAATTCAGATCAAGATGAAAAGAACACATCAATAATACAATAGGTAAAGGACAAAAAATCTTACAACATAATCAAAACGGAAACATCATAAGCTTGCTAAGCGGTGAATGCTTAGCTCATAGTCATCTTCCATAAAATTCTCTTTTTCTCCCTAAAGGGACAAAATGAGGCAAATAGAAAAAGAAGAAAAGAAACCCTAATTATTTCCCTTAAATACTAAAATCCTAAAACTAATGCAAACTAATAAAGTCTTCTTGGTCGTAAAATGAAAAGGAAAAACCGGCCCTATAAGAAAAAACTAATATTAGATGGCGTATATGGTTTACCGGCTGGTGTCGCCGAGGCAATTATGCATTTGTGATGTTGTAGAGCAAACACTATAGCATTTCATACCAAGATCCGATTATGCTCATCTTTTGTGGGTAGAAACTAGACTTCAATATATAACTCCTTCACTTAGAATCACTTTATTTGGATATTGGATCAGAGTGAAATAGCAATTTCAATGCAATATAGTGTTCTACAACTCACATCCTTGACTTAGTCTTCTACTCATCCTTTTAAGATTTGTTCATGATCTTCTGTTGATCTCTTAAAAGTCTTCAAAGCCTTGAACGTCTTATAAAACCTTCTTAATCACTTGATATAGCATATTCCTTGTAGAATCATTAATGTATCCAAACATGTACTAATGTAGCTCATAACTTACAAAAAAACTATCTAATTCTTGTGTAATAAAGGGATTGTAGTCGTGTCTATCAAGCCCCCCACATATGAACTCTACTCGTCCTGAGTGGAATCAGCCTATCACTTCTTAGGAAGTGAAAATCATGTAGAACTCCAAGTGCAAAGTCATCAACGAGCACATGAACAAAACATGCTCAACTGAACCTTAACTGCACTAAGTCATCACAAGATATAAACATCATCAAATTAATATTAATCAACAACCATGTCCTAGAAAAAATATGTGTAGCTTAACCACAAGAATATGCATCAAATACAATGTGAACACATATTTAACCTAGAATACTCCACGACATTATCAAATGTACACAAAAATGCCATAGTTATGTCAAAAATCTCCACTACCCCACACGTCAACATAACCAAGTCCTAGATCTGCAATAAAGTTCCACAACCACAATAATATATTAGGAACATAATTAACCTCCTTAGTTATCCCTCAAGATTAGAGTGAGCTGATAGATACTACATCTTATCCCTCCAAGTGAAAACCTACCTAAAACAGTCCTATACACCGTACACTTATGTATTTGTGCCAGGTAAAAAATGTGCTCTGGCACAAAGACACTCAATTCTTTCACACTCCAATTCTTGCTTATGGCCCTTTTAGTTTTTCACCTATCACTCTAAAAAAATGTGCTCACCAAGCTCACTTCACTTTGAATCTTATTTTTTCTAGGCCTATTACCTGCCATATTACCAACTTATTACCTGAGCCTCCCTTTTGGGTTTTCAACTCATTCCATGTTTTAATTGTTTTTGGTGTTTTTAATCTTTATACTCTTTTAAATTTTCAAAATGATAGGTAGAATACAAAACTCCTCGCCCACACTTAAAGTATGTATTTTCATCAATGTAAGGGCACAATAGATAAGGAAAAAGAGGAACGATACGAAAAAAGTATGATAAAACTCTTGATGTAAGGAAACTCAGAAATTCTCCCAGGTCTTCAAGATGGTCATCGGTGTAGAAACCTCACAATCACTAAATTCTCACATCTCTACACTCTAATTTTTGATCGTGGGGAATTCCCTTTCAATTTTTCCTCTAGCATTTTTTTTCTTTTATTCTATCACTCCCTTGATTCTTGTAGCTCACATATATCTCGTGTCTTTCTCAAATTCTTTTCACTATTTTTATTACTCTCAAATTGGTTGAAATCGCTCACTTCTTTTCCTCACGAAACGTCACATAGTCACTATGTTTTAAAAAGAAATGCAAGAGACTAGGAATTATACCACGGTGCGCGTATGACAGGTGGGCACCAGGATCATAATAGAATTGCTCGACTAAAAGACTTTATGGATCTAGGACTTAATAAAATCAAAACAAACTAAAAAATATGGAAATAGAAATTACCTAAGTCGGGTTGCTCCCAGATAAGCAATTTGTTTAACGTCATTATGCTCAATCATCAGGGATCAATCAAGATCTTGACTTTCCATGCAAAGTTCACTTTCATAGCCCCAAGATTTTACTCAATCTCTTTCTTCAATAGGCTTGTATGGTTTGAATTTGGAGGTGGCATAACAATGCTCTCTTGTGTCTCGAACAACATAATGTCATTTCTCGGCTTTGCGGGACATGAATAACCATTAGGCCTGGCATTGTACAACAGGAGGAGGGCGCCTAGGAAGGAGGGGAGGAGCCTGTGATGGTTTTTCCCATGAGGCACATGTCTCAGTGCCGGGCGTGGCTAGGACAGGGGCGGGCACCGGTCAAATGAATCCTAAATACAAATCTAGGGTACGGGACCGACGGCGGGCGTGTGGGTTTTTTTAGGCGGCGACTATTAGAATCATCTTGAACCATATGGCTTTGCGGTGGGCGCGGAAGGAGGGAACGTGGGTGCCGAGCTGTGATCAGGGTTCCGATGTAACACCACAAAACCAAGGTGTCACATTGCCGTGAATCCCAACCGAAATTCACAAGGCTAGAAGAAAAATACATTATATAAATAGTAGAAACGAGTCATGAATAGGTCATAAGGGAAATAATAAAGTTGTGCTACATAGGTCCATGAAGTTTAAGAACAAAAGAAATAATAAAACACCCAAAAACTATCTCCTCTCAACGTCGGTCATCACCAATCTCCTTGTGTTATCCTTGTGCTTGTGCAGCAGTAGTACATGGATGTTAAAGAAAGAGCCAGCCATAGCGGGTCAGCCACTATGTCAGGAAAAATACTAACTAAGAAATTCACATGTAAGATAATAAAGCATAATACCATACATTTCATCAACAATGACATTATCCGGTCATTATAAATCACCATACCAAACCATATAATTAACTAGTAACCCTGCTTCCATTCCATTCCGACCGCAACCGGAAAGGGGGTAGGATGCTCATAGCAAAATACCCAAGAACGTTCCACAATTTTCCCCGGAAGAGTCCTTCTGAGACCCTTTAACGTGCCCCGGAAAATCCTTTCTGATACCCTCTTCCCCGGGAAATCCATCCTGGGGCCACAAATCTTCCCTGCGGGGCCCATGTTTCCAAACTTGTTATATAGAATATATATTATCACAAAATCAAATCACTTTAGCTTATATTCAACATAAATTTATCGCGAATCAAATCATTGCACAATATTTATCAACTCACATACAATTACTTAAGTATAAATCCACACTAGAACCGGGTAAGTCAAGAAACTTGCCTGAAATCCTTAAAGCTTTAAACGAAATTCACGTGATTATCCCCGAATACAATCAAGCACCTAGATCAAACGTAAGAACATATTCATACAAGGTTCAACAAAAAGATTTATACTAATATATATACGTAGGCTAGTATATATATGCAACCAGTAACTCATGGGCTAGTATATACGTAGACTAGTATATATGCAACCACTAATTCATTGGCTAGTATATAAGTAGACTAGTATATATGCAACCACTAATTCATGGGCTAGTATATACGTAGACTAGTATATATGCAACCACTAATTTCAAATTTTTTTTTTAGCCACGAGATAAAAAATTTCATTAAGAAGTCTACCAATTACACTCTATCTCCCAAGGAGTCTACGCATCAAAGCTTTCCCTCTTCTAGTGTCACCTCTAACCTTGTGAATGATCCTGAATTTACAAGCACTAATAATCTCATCTCCCACCCTATTAATGTCCACAGTTTTGCCATTAAAAATTACATCATTTTGGAGCTTCCAACTAAGTAGACTACACCCATAAAAGAAAGCAAACGGACCAAATATACATTATTGGAGCGTTTTTCGCTTTCCAAAAACCAATTCCACCAGCCGCGGAGGCTCTCCTTTGTGATCTGGATACCCTGCCACGCAAACACAACATCAAGTATGCCACAAACTGTTGGACACCGGAACCACAAATGCTCAGACGTCTCAGTCGAGCCATTGTAGAGGACACAAGTGTCGGAAATAACACCCCCCCTCCCATCTCATCATACGAGCTCGGGTTGGAAGACGGTCCATGGTCGCAAGCCAACATGTGAAAGCCCAATTACGCGGTTGAATGCCATTCCAAACAATCTCGCACCACGGAATTACAGAGTACGAAACTGCGAAGTGCTTGTATATAGCAGCAGAAGACGAAGCACCATCTGGCTTCCGAAGCCTCTCAGCCGGAAAATTCGCCCCAGAAAATTGCGCACAAAGCTCGGTCTTGGCAGCCAGGATAGACGTCCACAGGTACGAGCTCCCTGAAGTTGCAGAACAATCCCAAACACAAGCCCCCTTCAAGAGATTTTGAACAACCCATTGTCGCCATATACTCTGCCTATTGCTATCAAGATCAAACGCCACTTTTACAAGGAGCGTTTTTATTCCATGAGAGCAATTCCTTAAATCCAAGACCGCCACATTCCTGCCCTCGACAAACAATTTTCCACGCGACCAAGGATTTTTTCTTGCCGATCTCACCCGACCAAAGATAGGATCGACAAATCGAGTCAATCCGACGCAAAATAGACTTAGGGAATTAAATTACTTGCATCCAAAAACCCACCATACTCTCAAGGGCTGATTTAATGATTTGCGCTCTCCCGGGATAGGAAAGATGACGCACCTGTCTGGATGAGATAGTGCCCTGCAGATTACTAATAAGCGGATGGAAATCAGCAGGACGGAGACGCTTACTGTGGATAGGTGCACCTAAATAACGAATCGGTAAATTACCGACTTCAAACCCCATCTGTTGCGCGCACATCTGCTTCTGCGCAGCGCTGATTCCACTGACAAAAATCCGCGTTTTCTGGCTATTAACGTGCAGTCCGGACTCAGCTGCAAACTCTTTCAGCGTACAATCAATAATGCGTAAAGACGAAGCTACCGGCTTGCAAAAGATCAATAGGTCATCGGCGAAGCAAAGCGAGGAGAGCTTAATCTGCTTGCATCGAGGATGATAATAGAAACCACGTTTTTCAGCAGCAAGTTGGAATTTCCGGGTAAGCATTTCCATAACAAGGACGAAAAGGAAAGGCGAGAGATGATCACCTTGTCGAAGCCCTCGTGGTCCTTTGAAGAACCCTTCTACTTCACCGTTAATCAGGACGGAATAGGAGGGTGTTGAGATACATTGCATGATCCAATTGACCATTCGAATGGGGAAATTGAAGTACTCAAGAGTCCGACGAATAAACGCCCAACTCATACAATCGAAAGCCTTCCTCAAGTCAATCTGGATAAAACAACGAGGCGAAGAAACGCCCAACTCACACTAATTTCAAATTGAACACACCACATTCTATTATATATTGTACACAATAGTCAAATGAAAGTGGTTGACTTGTTCTCAAATCTACTTGCAAAAGCTACATAACTTACCTATTAACAATTAAACGAAAGAATGAGGGTTCACTAGCTGCGGCAGGCATGAGGGGAGTATATAACGCATATATATAGAGAATTTTTTTCTACGTTTTCTAATGGGTTAAGTAATTGGGCTAACTGGGCAGTGATTTTCTAATCATGAAGTCCATAATTTTCTTAGTCTTCCCAACTCTTTAATATTAATGGATGAAAAAATCTAATTATAAAATCAATAGTCTATACCTAAATAAAAATAGTAGTTAATTAGAAGAAAAAAATGTTAAGATTACGTACCAAGATTAGAAGTATCACATCCGAAGGGGCGGGCGTTGAAGTTATGGAGGTAGGTGCCGCCGAGAGGAATGTTCTATCAATAAATATCTTGGACGGGAAGGCGGGCACTGAAGGATATGGGCTGGGAGCCGTCATGGGAAACATATTTTAGATATTTTAAAAATAGCTCGATCACATCAACGTCTTATTAGCTCGAAATTCGTTAAAGATATGATGTAGGTGGTCCATCTTTGTCATTGTGGTTTGTTAGATCGCCCTCGTTGTTTCTTTCTCTCAATTCATATATTCTCCAATTTGACGAGACTGGACTTCTAAACTTGCAACTCTTTGATTTACGTCTACTAAATCGGAATGAAGAATATTGACGCATTGCGTAAGTTTTACAACATCGCTCAATCTTATCAAAATGAATCAGGCTTAGTGCTTCCGGTTGAGGTGAATATTCCGGCTTAAAGTGTCGAACCTCCTCTTTCAAAATTACAAATTATTCTCAACCAATATTTGAAACAATGGAAAACATCCCTTTTTATTGTTCTTCAAAAGTGCAACTCAGCTACTAGTAAGGACCACTAAAAGACTCAAGAGTATGATTAGACATCACAAAGTCCTAAGGAGTGATTGAAAGTGAATGCATGAAAAGAAAAACAATCACAAAACTATCATTAACAAGGGTGTGAGTCATTGGATCAACTCACACCCTATCATTAAAAAATCACAAAACAATCACAAAACTATCATTAAAAAATCCAATATATTGTCTCTCCGGAAACGGTGCCAATTTGATAGTGCATGGTTGTGCAAAACATAGTTTTATGAAGTCTAAAACCGATTCAACTAAACGTCCGAAGGATATTCTAGAGGAAGTAAGAGTTGAACCCACAAGAGGTATAAGTACTTGATAATTATAATGAATGTCAATCTCACGGAAATAATCAACAGAATGCAAGTCTTGTCAAGACAAACACTCTAGTGACATTGGACAACAAAAGGGGTTCAGGACAAAATCAATCAACAAACAAAGGAATAAAGAGAAAAGAGGGTAAATGGGAAAGAACAAAGTCATGCATGACAAATTAGACTTAAAAACTTAACTAGACCAATTCATTTCTAGCAGAGAAGTTGATCATAAAAATTCATCCAATTCAAAATATTGCAATCGATTTCCTACTCCTATATGAAACTAACTAGCATCTCCGATCGGAGTGTACTAGTCGCGTCCTAATCAGTTAACCACGGTGACCGCCAATGATTCAAACCAAATGAGGAATTAACGCAAAGAGCATCGTGACACATAAATAGCAAGCATCGTTATCCCATAGTTCAATTCTCTACATCCACAGTCCTAATCTCAACCTGAAATTAGCCAGAATGCTTGCTTCAAAGAAATAGATTAAGAAGACTGCCAATAATCTACCCTTGGCTTATGAATAACTAATTCAACTCTAGGTGATCAATCTACAATCCAACTAATACTCCATTCAATAATTCAAATCAAGATGAAATAAACACATCAATAATGGAATTGGTAAAGGATGGAAAATATCACAATATAATCAAACTGGAACATCGTAATCTGGCTAAGCGATGAACGGTTTTCCCTCTGTCATTTTGCACAACAATGGTATAATCTCCCAATTCTCCATAAATGGATGAAAGAATGAAAAGAGAAAACAAAGAGAGAAGACGAAGAAGAAGAGAAGAGACCCCAATTATTTTTCTTAAATACTAAAACCCTTAAATAATGCAAACTAATAAAGTCTTCTCGTCCTAAACATGCAAAGAAAACACCAGACCAACAAGAAACAACCGTCCATCTTGCAAAGGAATTCTCTGCCAAACTACGAACACAAATCTGTAGGTGCCTACATTATTGGTGGGCGCTATCGAGGCAATTTAGTGTCTGCAACGTTTTGGAAAAACATATATCTTTTCACTCCAAACTCTGATTTTGCTCAACTTTTGAGGTAAGAAACTAGATTTCAGTGTCTATCTCCTCAATTTAAAATCAATTCATTTGGACACTGGATCACAAATAAATAGCATTTGAACATAGTATAGTATTCTATAACTCGCATCCATGAATTAGTCTTCTATTCTTCATCTTCGGCTTATGTCTTGATCTTCTGTTTAACTCTTTTGAGTCTTCAAAGCCTTGAAACTTTTCTAAAATCTTCTCAATTACTTGATATTGCACATTCCATGTAGAATCATCAATGTATTTGAATATGCACTAATGTTGCTCATGAAATATAAAAATAGCGTCTAATTCTTGTGTTATAGAGGCGTCATAGATGTTTCTATCACACATCTCAGGACAAAGAAGAGTTTTTTATGAAGAACATCTTCCATCAAGATTAGAAGACGAGAACCCCAACGCAAGGAAACCATTGCTTCTAGTTGGCGGTTGATTTGAGTATTTGAATTTTGAAGTATATTCACTTGCTCCATTTACGGATAGTCTTAGGATAGGATTATGAATATAATACGTGTAAATCCTAGCGTTTTCATGTAAGATGCTTCGTGTCTTTGACTTTGAGCCATTTATAGAAACTACTCAAATCAACAGCCTAAATCACGGAGTCTTATTTGTACATTACATGATTCAATTTGTTGAAGCCTATAAGTAAAGATTCATTATCTTTCACTTTGTGTTATCAATTTCCAAAATAAAAAGAGATAAACTAAGAGTGGATTGAGAATTAAGTGTAAAGAACAGTAAAATGCGTATTCTATTTGTTGTGAATGTTAGAGATTTAGGAAGTCTAGTGTGCCTAGACATAACCTTCGCGATTTCCTAAATGTTGTAAACGTTGTTTACTAAAAAAAATTGTCTCACTGAGGAGAAATTTCCCTCGGTATCTCTACCAACAAACCACATCTATGAAACACCAGAGAAAAAGACTGGTAGGAGGGAAATATGGAAAGCTACATCTCCACCAACGACTACCAGTGCCGGAGAATCATTCTCAGTGGTAACGATGTAGTAGATGTAACAAAGGCAGAAAACTTGTGGACTCCTTCCGATTACACTACTATGGAGAAAAATGCCAAGTAGTGGCTATACATCCTCAATTGTTTGAGCAGAGACGAAATGGAGAAAGTTCTTCATATTAAAAAATCAAAAGACATGTGGAATTCTCTGAAGGACATGCACGGGGAAAGTGACGAGTTTAAGGCTAGTGGAAGGCTTCAACAGCAGAGCTGCTACCATTCCTTTAGAGCGAATGAAACAAAGTCCATATCAGAGTATATCTCTAGATTCTAGTCGCTTTTCCAAACTTGCGAATGTTGGAGTCAAACTTGATAACAAGTCCATGTACTTGGTCGTCGTAAATGTTATGACTGAGAAGTGTTCCTTAGTTTTTATGAATTTTGAGGAACACTCCCGGAACTCTTCATATTCCTCTAACCCAAATCATAGACAAGCTTGCTGGCGATGAATAAGAACAAAACAAGAACAATCTATCAAAGAAAGTTGAGAAAGGAGTCGCATTTCATATAGAAGCTGGTATTTCTGAAAGCTTTTGATAAGATTGAGATGGAGGATGACTGTTTTAATGATGAGGAAGAGGAACACTAGATGAGTACCTTGTTCACAAAGCACATCAAAGGAAGTACATCAAGGGAAAGTTCAAGAAAAGATTCCCAAAGAGAGACCTCAATGAGTACATCTACTACAACTGCAAGGAGAAGGGACATGTCAGAAGAGGAGAAGAAGGAGAAAAAAATACCTCAAGAGAACATGTTCTCAAGAGGAAAGTTTCAGAGAAAGAAGGCCCTTGTTGCTACATGAAGTTCTGATTCTGATAAGGAAGTTGACTTCAATAGATCTGGGTATGGAAGATGTCTCACGGAAAGAGAATATGATGGTGAGTCTTGAACTTCTTAGGTACTTTCTAGTGATCTATTCAACAATTTAATTGATTATGACATAAAGAAGTTGTTAAATTTGGCAAAGAAAATGGAGAATTACAAGAAAAAATTGCTAATGGTGAAGGTGAGATAGCATGCCTCACTGCTAAGAACGGTCGCTGGAGTAAGAAAGTGGATTGCTTAGAAACAGACTTGTTCGAGTCTAAGAGAACACCTGCTAAAAATGAGAAGTTGCTTGATGAGTCCCCTAAGACTTGTGCAAATTTCAAGATTAAGGCTCATGCAAATGATATTGAGTCTAAATCTTCATGGAATATTATTGAGAATATTATGTCTAAGCTTTACAATTTATATTACTCTATTGATGAGAAAACAATGAATTATACCATTTTTGTGAGACCACGGTATGGTCTGGATTATCATGGTCCTACTTAGGACAATACTAAAGAGCAAATCAAGCACGAAAATATTCGTGTGGAGCTGGAAAGTAAAAATGAGAGCTTAAGCTTAGCTCTTCGGATAAAAAAAGAATAGAACAATGTTCTTTAAAGAGAAGACCAAGGTCCTCGAGAAGAACAGTCAACAAAACACCTCTACTTCATTAACATAGTGCTCTCCAAAGAGTTATAACATGGAGAAGTAGTGGTTCAACGGTCAACGTGCTCACTCAATGTACGTTAAGCAAGCACAAGGATGAATTAGTGGAGAAAGCAGCAAGCTAAAGAAACAGGAACCTTTCAGACCTTGAAAGGGCAAGTATGGACATGTTCTATACAATAGAGTTTGTTGGCACTATGGTCAAAATGGACATGTTATCCATGACTGCAGAAAAAATCAGAAACTGGAAAGCACTAAGAAGAGGAACAGTGCAACTATGCTAAAGAGACTGTTTCTAACTCTTGTTCTATCTAGGAAAAGTCTTATTGGAGCACTAATAGAAATTCTTCTACTGCTTCACCCAGAAAAGCTAAGATTGCCTAGGTTCAAGAGACTTGATTTCCTTTGTGTATATTGCAGTGTAGAAGGAGGGCATGTGGTATTTCGATAGTGGATGCTCGCACCACATGATTGGGAATAAAAGAACAATGTCTTTACTTCATCATCTCAATGGAGGAAACATTTCATTTAGAGACAAGAGTACATGAACTATCATTGGGGTCAGAAATGTAAATCTCAACGACCATGTGAAGGTGAGCAGTGTCCATCTCCTAAGCACCTTTGTATTCAACTTGCTCAGTGTTTTGCAACTGTGTGACGAAGGAACAAATGAGTTCAGTTACACCACTTTTGATTGCAAGGTCTAATCAACCAAGGAAACTTTATTCTGAAGGGAAAAAAGTTTGAAAACATTTATGTTCTCGTTCTTCTTTTCATTTACGAGGAGAAATTTTGTCTGACCTCTATCAATGATAACTCCTCACTGGGGTACAAGAGGACAGGTCATGCTAGCTTTGATATCATTCACAATCTACAATCAAAGGAATTGGTAAGAGGTCTCCCACATATCAATAAAGAAAGAGCGGAAAACTATTCTCAATGCATGATAGGAAAGCAAGTTTGAACCTCGTTCAATTCCAAGAATCAAGTATCCACTTCTAAACATCTGAGGCTGATTCATATGGATTTATGTGCACCTATGAGTGTTTGAATTATGGGTGGGAGCAAATACATTCTTGTTCTTCTTGATGAATATTCACGCTTCAGGTGGACAATCGACATAAAATCCTAGATTGAGGTTTTTAGTCGCTTCAAGGAACTTATTCATTTGCGGTAAAGAGCCAAAGACCTTCCACTAAAGGCCATTCACTCGGATCATGGTACCAAGTTTGACAAAAAGGATTTTCTAGTCTTCTGCAAAAAAAGGGATTGAGCACAACTTCTCTAAATCTTATACTCCTCAACAGAACGAAGTTATGGAGAGGAAGACCAAACACTAGAGAGATGTACAAAACCAAGTTAATCTCAAGCAATGTTACTTAGGATTTCTGAGCTGAAGTTATTAACACTACTTGCTACATCCTCAATAGGGCCAGGATTCATCCCTTGATCGGAAAAACGACCTATAAGTTTTACAAAGGTAAAAATAACAAAAGTATCTCACCTAAGATTTTTTTTAATTTCTAGTGTTTTTACTCAATGTAGGTGGAAACTATCTGTAGGATTTATGATCTATTAATCTCAAAATAACTCAAATAGCTATGAAGGTATAGAGTTCTACGTGCTGAACGAGATTATCTACAATAAAGCATCGGTAAAATGAGTAAAAATGCTAAGCTATTGCAAGGATTTTTCAAAGGTGAGAACCCTAGACTTCTAACAAGTCTGGGATGAAACTCGCCACCAGTGTTCTAAAAAACGCAAGGCGGGTGCTAGGCGGTGAGAGGGGGCCTAGCGCCTAAGCGTCTAGACTAGAGCCTAGACGGGGTCTAGGCGGATTAATATTATAACACTTATATTGATATTTTAATACTATTTCCTTATAGAAAAATGTTAAATAGAAATATATTGATTGATAATTTTCATAGTAATTTATAATTTAACTATATAATTATAATATAAGCGTATAGTTTGCTAATTAATCATCCAAATTTCATAGACTTTATAGCATTCTTCGTAAAGAAGATCTACAAGACCACAACAAGTAAAAATCCTACTGTTTTCAACGCAAATTTCAACTTAATAAAATAGGAATATAATCTAATATTCCATGTCTGACTCATCATCCTCACCAACTTGAAAATTAACTTCTTGCTCCACGTCTGACTCATGAAACTCATCATTATCTTCATCTACATCACCCTTTGTTCCATCTAGTGTTCTAAAAAACATGCCTAGACGGCGCCTAAACGCTAGGCGGCCGCTTAGGCAGACGATTATTTTACCACCGCCTAGCTGAAAATGCCTAGCAACTAATCACAATGTTAGAGTGCCTCCTAGCACCTAGGAGGGGCATAGGCGCCTTCTAGGCACGTTTTTTAGAACACTGCTCACCACTAACTTATATTAGTTTAAGAACGATTACATACTTAAGCTACATGTAGCTTTATGCAACTCTTAGCGACTTAAGCTCTCTATATATTTCCCTCAGCTAACTCTCTTTATCATAATCACTTTTCTCTTTCTTAGCTCGTGTTCAGTAAGCTTGTACCTAACAACACTCCTATGCACGCCTTATATAGAAATCTAACTTACAACTGATAACTTGCATTTAGGATAGTTTAGGGCATGTTTATTTCTTCTCATTAGGTTGGTTTTGTTTTATTTTCGATAGGTTTGTTTCTTTTTCGTTTAGATTTCTAGTGTTCGGAGTCTACCCTTGCGTTATGTGTTTTCAGGATGAATTGGAGGCGTTTTTATGATCGTGGACTATATCTTGGGGACCCTCATGTGGATGACTTGGATGTGCAATGCCGGGGTCAAGAACGTGTGGTACAACGAGTAAAAGAAGATTGAAGTGAAGTCTATACAGAGTGAGACTCGGCCGAGCTGTGGCCCGAGTTAGAACACCATAGAATCACCCTTTTCAGAGTGAGACTCGGCCCCTGACTCAGGCCGAGTTGTGGACCGAGTTGTGGGCTGTAAACATGTTCCGAAATGCTGAATTTCCACGTAACTCGGCCTGAGACTCGACCGAGTTACGGGTCGCGTCAGGCTAATTTTTCCTCCTCTAACCTAGGTATAAAAAGAACTTTTCTTGGGGACTCTTGGGGGAGACCTTTTTTTGGGGATTAGAAAACTTTTGGAGATCTAAAAACCCTAAGAGAAAGCTTGTGGATTGGATAACTTGGATTGGATTGAAGTTGAATGGTATGTTGTTTATTACAAGAATTTGATTTCTTTCTTCTCCATGTCTAGCTAAGCTTCAATTTCCATGGTTGGGTGAACCCTATGATGGAGTAGATGAGTTTTTATGATGATTTTTGGTTGATTGATTATTTGAATGAAGTTTGATTCTCTCCTAGGATGCTTATTGCCCTAATACTATTGTAATAGGAAATCCTACTATCATTTGAGTCCGAGAGGAGATTTTGATTTTAGGGATTGATTATTTGAGTTTACATTTGTCAATTCATGTTAGATCCCTAGGGAGAACTTGAGAATTATTTGCATGAGAGTGATCTAATTTCTCTAGTGGAATTTTAACTATCGTAGTTGATCGATGATTGAATAGATTATGCGGAGCGCGAGAGCGGAAGTTGATTGTTTGTCATTTGATCTCTAAGAAGCGTAAAGGGTCTAGTTTAGGATAGCCTTGCACGAGAGTGATTGCTAGTCGAATCTAGGCACGTGCACTTATCGTCTGAGAAGAGGTAGTGCTGTCATTAGATAGTTGTCCTTCGAACAATATTCAATTCGGAAGTTAACCATATATCGTCTTAATCTCATTGAAACATCATAGTGGGGATCCTAACCTTGGAAGTCTTTCTCTATTGATAACTTCGTGTTACTTGTTAGTTTGAATTCGGTCATAAACTATTCACTCCGTGATCTTTGGCTTAGTCTATTCGTTGGCATAACAATTGATACTACATAGTCCCTGTGTTCGACACCTTGATACTATAACCGAACTCGTTCGCTTGCGAGTGTTGGATTTATCCGCATCATGTTTTTGGCGCCGTTGCCGGGGACTATCGCTAGTATTGGTTGATTTGAGCAAACAATAGATTAAGTCTCATTTTGTTTTTGATTTTGTTTCTTGTGTCTTTGGTTTCAGATTTGTTCTCCTAGCTGATGCGAAGAGCTCTTAGCAGTGGTACACTACGCGACTACGAACCTGAGCCCGAGCGTGCTCTTCATAGAGGGTTAAGAGAGCAAAGAGAGACTAGAGCCCGAGCTATGGAGGAACAACAAGAGTTGATGGCTCGCCAACAACAACAATTGGCGGATCTACAACACCAACTGGAGCAGCTTCAAGTGCAAAATAATCCTCCAGAGCCGCTAACTTTGGGTGACTATGTGTTGCCTCGTCACCAAGGACCCACATCTGGTGTAGTCCGGCCTCCAGTAGCTGCTCGTAACTTTGAGCTGAAGCCATCTCTGATTAATATGGTTCAGCAAAATCAATTTGGAGGCCTACCGTCCGAGAATCCTCACCAACATCTCAACACTTTCTTGGAACTTATGGATACGGTGAAGATTCATGATGTCTCTAAGGATGCGCTTTATTTGCGTGCCTTTTAATTCTCCCTTAGAGGCCGAGCTAAAGCATGGTTCCAGGCTTTGCCTCAAGGCACTATCAATACATGGGATGGGCTAGCTAAAGCATTCCTAACCAAGTATTTCCCACCAAAGAAGACCGCAGAGATGAGGAATCAGATCAGTTCATTTCAGATGAAGGATGGGGAATCACTGTATGAAGGTTGGGAGCGTTTTAAAGAACTTTTGCTGTATTGTCCTCATCATGGACAACATAAGTGGGTGTTGCTGCACACCTTCTACAATGCCGTGGACAATACTAATAGGCTTCTCATTGATGCCTCATCTGGAGGTACTATCATGAAGATGCATATTGATGAAGCTTGGGAGAAGATTGAGGAAATTGCCCAACACACTCATTATTATAATGATGTTCGTTCTATTCCTACTTGTAAGAGAACGGGTGGTCTCTACGAGGTTGATGATGAGATTTGCCAACAAGCCAGAATGGAAGCTATGGCTCATGAGATTAATCAGTTGAAGTTACAGATGAGCAGGTCTCAGGGTAAGAAGGAGGGAGGTCCTTCTCAAGTTGTCTCGAATGTGGTTTGCCAATTTTGTGGGGGAGGTGATCATACCATATCATCTTGCCAAATATATGCTTCTCAAAACGCATCCCAAGAAGAAGAGGTGAACTACATGAATAACTTCAACAACGGCCCTAAGAATGGTCCTTACTCTAACTCCTATAACCAAGGTTGGGGCAATCGCAACAACCTCTCTTATGGGAACAATCAAGCACACCAAAGGCCACCTCCTGGTTTTCAACCCAAAGTTTCTCCTTACCAAGGACAATCATTGATGCAGGAGCATCCCTATCAACAACTCCTCAAAGGGCAATCACAAGAGCCATGGCTAAGAGGACCAAAGATCAAGTTAGGCAAGCCATTTTAGCTCTAAATATGGACCAGGAGATGAAACCCATTGCCTCTACTCTTTTGACATGTCAAAGAGGTATCTCTCCTCTACAAATTCCATGAAGAACACTTGGTCATTTCTGGACCAAGTCAAGCTACAAAGAGCCAACTTTAGGACATACCAGGATAGACCTCTAGCCGGCTATGTCACTTTCAAGTGCATTTTGCACAAGCTTCTTTATGTTTTTTATGAAACATTTCTTAGGGTATTTTGGTCTTAATTAAGTGAACTTTATGAGGTTCAAAGGGCCGGCTCTCACTTGGTATAAAACCCAAGAGATAGCTCATTATTCCGGGCCTTTGAATTGATTAAAAACACACAAGTTGTAAGTTGAGCATAGACTCCTTTCTATCATTTGAAGGCCACCTTGGTTTGTTGGTTGAACAACTGAAAACAACCATTATCTCTTTCCCAATTATATCTTGTTTGTGTGATTGTTATTGTAT
The DNA here is from genome assembly GCF_046119375.1 of Phyllobates terribilis. Taxonomy (NCBI): domain Eukaryota; kingdom Metazoa; phylum Chordata; class Amphibia; order Anura; family Dendrobatidae; genus Phyllobates; species Phyllobates terribilis. The sequence goes on from NW_027366974.1 coordinate 30,107, forward strand.
GAACTTGATTAGGGAAACTCATGGTGCTCTAGGTGGTATATCCCCTAGTTGTGTTGTGTTATAGCTTGTTTGTTTCTTGTTGGCTTGCATTGTGTTGAGGTTATGTCCAAGGTGCTTGCAAGAGTGAATAAGGATCACTCAAGAACTTATCCCATTTGCTTTCAACTCACTTCTATCTCTATTTTGCATCCAAGCTTGTTTCCAAGCTAGGATAACATCTAGAACACTTGTTCTTGATGTTTGAAAGGTTTGAACTCTAGATCCGAGCCTTGTAGGGATTTCCCTACATCAAGTGGTATCAGAGCTCAGTGAGTTCATCCTTTGTTCACCTTAGAAAACCCAAAACCAAGTGCCTTGCAAGTTCTTGCAAGAACACTTGACAAAAACATTGTGAAAACCCACAAAGCTAGCCTTTTCTTTACCTTGTTTCTTTGGTCTAACCAAGATGAATGCTTGAACTTTTTGCAGGACTAAAACCAAGGTTGAAGGTGAGGAAGTTGCCTAAGGAATTCCCCAAGTTTGGCTTTGGAAGTTCCAAGGAAAACCTACCCTTCACCCAAATCTGTGTCTTGTTCCGGGAACCAGCGCCGAGCAAGATACCAAAAGCCAGACCTTTTTAGCCCTACCAAACGCAGCCATCTTCAAGAACAATCTGAACCAAGTGTAAAGTACAGGTCTTGATCTTTCTACAGCAACAAAAATCACCCAAATCCACCGAGTAGATCGTTCTGACCAAGGCAAAGAAAATCACTCCAGAGGCAGAAAACCGGGTGCTTGATTCACGCACAAAAGTGGTCAAGAACCCAACTTTGGAGCTTCACCCCTCAATCCAAACACAACCAAACGAAGAACACTCATGTGCCCCATGAAGAACAACATTTGATCTGTGGAGGGAAACAAAAATCAGACCAAGGGCACGAGTAGATTGTCCAAAACACTAAAGCCAAAACCTTTCCCAAAGCGGTAAAGTGTCACTTCTCCTTTCCAAAAGTGTTGACCTAGCATTTTCCCAAGGCATTGCAGCCTCATTGAGCCGTGCCTTTTTGGATTTGACCTGAGCCCTCTACCTAGAAAAACCTCCACTACAAGGCTCAAGAAAAGTCACATCCATTGCAGCCCATTGACCTCTTGAAAAACACACCCAAAGTTGCTTGACAACACACTTTTGTACCCGGTAACGTGCTAGCTTGCCTATTCAACATTAAACCTTGTACCTTTTGTTGTGTACTCCAAGTGCAACATTTGGAACGTGACCAAGTGGTCATAATACTCAGAGAAGACGGAGAGAAGGGATTGCCAAGTGCCCTTCACAACTTAAGCCATACCCCACCTTTTAGCCTTAAGAGAAGTAGTACACCTAAGGTGGTTTACTTAACTTCTTTTCTTTTCCTAAACACAATCCTCAGCCTTTTCCAAGGAACTTTTGAAGGAAATTACAAGGGGACTCCAAGGGCTTCTTGTTCACCTCAGACTAAGGTAATAGCCCTTCGCCCCTCTTGAGCTAAACACACTAAAACAATTCTGTTTTTGCCTAAGTACCTAAAACTGCATGCTATAACTCTTGTTTCTTTGGCATCATTAAGTGTACTTAATCTAGCTTCACTCAAATCATTTCACACTTATAAGGTACTATATTGAGCAGAGATTGTGAGATTATCTTTGAGTGTGAGGGAAGACACAAATCAAACACAAGTTATTACTCTAACTTAACATCTTTTCTTGTTGTTTGTGTGACAATGTCTAGCTCACCCCATCATTCTCAACAAGAGGAGGTGAACCCTTTGATCAACTCAGAGCAAAGTATCACCAACCCTCAACCAGACCTAGCCTCACTCATAAGGACCCTTAATGACACCATAGCTAGAAATCACCAAGAGCTCTCTAGTAGAATGGCAACATTGGAGTCAAAACATAAATCACCAAGGAGTTCTCCTAGGATCTTAAGGAACCAATATGAACCAGGGGAACCTTCTCATGCACACTCCCATGCTCCTATTCCTAGACAAGATGTGAGGATAGGCTCCATCTCACCCATAAACAGACCTGAGCCTATTAGGATACCAACTAGAGAACATGTCTCACCCTTGACAAGGCCATCACCTATGCAATACTCAAGGGAGTTTCCTAACTTTGATTCTCCTACTGTGAATAGATATAGTGATGAATTTGTTGATGAGTTTCAGGGTGATAGGTATATGAGATTTGGAGGAAGAGGAGATAGAGGAAGGAGGGTAAGGTTCCAAAGGAATGAGCACCCTTATGGGTATGTTCCTAGGGAACTTAGACATGAGCAACCTTTTGAGCAAGCTCCTAGACATGCCCCAGTACACCATGTAGAACCAGCTCCAAGGCAACCAAGACATGATCAAGGGTTTGAGCAAGTGCCTAGGCCAAGAGAAGAGGATGGCATTGGCAAGATAAAGGTGAAGATTCCACCATTTGAGGGCAAGTGTGATCCGGATACCTACATGGCATGGGAAAGAAAGATGGACCAAATCTGGTCATGCCACAACTTCAATGAAGAAAAGAAGGTACAACTTGCTATCCTTGAATTCCAAGACTATGCTATGTTGTGGTGGGACAACTTGGTCCAGGAAGAAGAGAAAGACAAGAGCCTCCCATCCAGAATTGGGATGACATGAAGAGGGTCATGAGAAGAAGATTTGTACCTGAGCACCATGCAAGGGAGCTAAGGCACAAGCTAGAGACCTTGAGGCAAGGAAGTCAGAGTGTGGAGGAGGTGTATAATGCAATGCATATGGCCATGATCAAGGCCAACATCAGAGAAGACCCAATTGCAACCAATGCAAGGTTTCTAAGGGTGTTGAACCCTTCCATCTCCAATGAGGTAGACATGTATCCTTATGAAACTAGTGAGCAATTATTTCATAATGCTATCAAGGTTGAAAGGAAGATGAAGGCTAGGATGGTGCAAACAACAAGGCCAACTTCTAGACCAATGGGATCAAGCACCCCATGGGCTACCAAGCCAAGCACCACCCATACTCAAGCACCCAAGGAAACCTATCCACAAAGGGATCCACCTAAGCCCCAAGGCCAGGCCATGGGCAATTCAGGGAGTACTTCTAAACCCCCTAATGTGACTAATACCCCTTACCCTAGGTCTAGTAGTTTAGAGTGCTTCAAATGCAAGGGTCAAGGCCATTTCATGAGAGATTGTCCTAACAAGAGAGTTATGTTCATTATTTCTATGGGACAATATGAATCAGAAAGTGAGCATGAAGATAATGAACCTAGTAGTGCCCTAGATGTGGACTTAAGGGAAGAACCAGAGGAGATAGGTTATGAACATGGTGAAGTGCTAGTTTGTAGGAGAGTTCTAAGTGTCCAAACTGAATTGGTTGAAGATAATCAAAGGGAGAACATTTTCCATAGTAGATGCATGATCAAAGACAAGGTTTGTGATGTGATTATTGATGGAGGAAGTTGTTGCAATATAGCTAGTAGTGAATTGATAGAAAAGCTAGACTTGCCATCCATATTACATCCTAGACCTTACAAACTACATTGGATGAATGATAGTGGAGAACTCAAGGTTCACAAGCAATGTAATGTGACCTTTAAGATAGGCTCATATGTGGCCACTATTCTTTGTGATGTCTTACCCATGCAGGCTTGTCATCTACTCTTAGGGAGACCATGGCAATATGACAATAAAGTTACACATGATGGCTTTTCTAACAAGTACTCCTTCATGGTTAATGGTAAGTTGGTTACTTTGAAACCTATGACACCAATTCAGATTGTAGAAGCAGCTGAGGCTAAGAGAGCCAAGGAAAGGGACAAGATGGTAGCACAAGAGAGGCCTAAGACCAAGGACAAGTCCCTGGTTTTGCACAACTCCAAGTCCCAAGGACAATACTCCATGCTAGTGATCAAGGAAGTTCAAAGGGATGAATTTCTGCCCCAGGATGATATACTAAGGAGCTTAGTCAAGCATCCCACCTTCACATCAGAAGCACCCAGCCACACATTTCCTAATACCATCCAAAAGGTGCTAGATGAGTTCCATGAGTTGTTTCCACAAGAGCTACCCATTGGACTTCCACCACTAAGAGGGACCATGCTTAGAGCCTTGCTTGAGACTAGCCTTAAAGCAAGGGAAGACATTGTGCCACGTGTTGAGTTTGCCTACAATAGGGCCACACACTCAAGCACCAAGGTAAGTCCTTTTATGTGTGTGTATGGTACTAACCTTCTAACCCCCTTTGATCTTATTCCTTTGCCTAGCAAAGAGAAGTGTGACTATAGTGCAGGGAACCAGGTTAAACTCATCAAGGAGCTACATGAAAGGACCAAAGAGAGGCTGGAGAGCTTACCCACAAGTGTAGCTGAGGCAAAGAACAAGCATAGGAGGAAGGTCAGACTCAAGGAAGAAGCTAGGGAAGGGGAAGAACAAGAAGAGGCTCCAATCATCAATACTGAAGATGGCCTGAGGTCAGGCCCTTCAAAAGAAGGAGGGAATGATGCAGGAGCATCCCTATCAACAACTCCTCAAAGGGCAATCACAAGATCCATGGCTAAGAGGACCAAAGATCAAGTTAGGCAAGCCATTTTAGCTCTCAATATGGACTAGGAGATGAAACCCATTGCCTCTACTCTTTTGACATGTCAAAGAGGTATCTCTCCTCTACAAATTCCATGAAGAACACTTGGTCATTTCTGGACCAAGTCAAGCTACAAAGAGCCAACTTTAGGACATACCCGGATAGACCTCTAGCCGGCTATGTCACTTTCAAGTGCATTTTGCACAAGCTTCTTTATGTTTTTTATGAAACATTTCTTAGGCTATTTTGGTCTTAATTAAGTGAACTTTATGAGGTTCAAAGGGCCGGCTCTCACTTGGTATAAAAGCCAAGAGATAGCTCATTATTCCGGGCCTTTGAATTGATTAAAAACACACAAGTTGTAAGTTGAGCATAGACTCCTTTCTATCATTTGAAGGCCACCTTGGTTTGTTGGTTGAACAACTGAAAACAACCATTATCTCTTGCCCAATTATATCTTGTTTGTGTGATTGTTATTGTATGAACTTGATTAGGGAAACTCATGGTGCTCTAGGTGGTATATCCCCTAGTTGTGTTGTGTTATAGCTTGTTTGTTTCTTGTTGGCTTGCATTGTGTTGAGGTTAAGTCCAAGGTGCTTGCAAGAGTGAATAAGGATCACTCAAGAACTTATCTCATTTGCTTTCAACTCACTTCTATCTCTATTTTGCATCCAAGCTTGTTTCCAAGCTAGGATAACATCTAGAACACTTGTTCTTGATGTTTGAAAGGTTTGAACTCTAGATCCCTCTTGGAAGACCGCTATTGAGAGCCTTGCTACATCCATGAAAACTCTAACCGAGGAGGTACGTTCTCAAGCGAAGAATTTGAAGATTGTAGAGCAACAACTAGCTCAGCAGGCAGCTAATGTTCCAAGGCCAAGTGGTCAACTTCCTGGGCGACCTGAATTAAATCCAAGAGGTCAACTGAATGCAATAACTCTTAGAAGTGGTAAAGAGTTGGAGGATCTCAAGCCCAAGGTCCCTCAACCTCAAGATGGAGGTGAAGTAGAAGAGAGTGAAGCTCCTTACATTCCACCTCATCCATTTAAGCCTCCTCTTCCATTTCCTCAAAGAAAAGTCATGGCTCAAACCGAAAAACAATTTGGGAAATTCCTTGATGTTTTGAAGAAACTCTACATCAACATACCATTCACGGATGCTCTTGAACAAATGCCACTTTATGTGAAATTCTTAAAGGAGATTTTGTCAAACAAGAGGAAATTTGAAGGATGTCAACAAGTGTCCCTCAATCACGATTGTAGTGCCCTTGTCCAAAATAAGTTGCCTCCTAAGCTAGGCGATCCCGGGAGTTTTTGTGTCCCAATTGAGATCGGAAAGTGCACTTATAATGCGTTATGCGACTTGGGAGCAAGTGTGAGCATAATTCCTCTATCAATTTGCAAGAAGTTGGACCTTGGGGAACCTGAACCGGTGGATACGACTCTCTTCATGGCCGATAGATCCACCGTCTATCCTATAGGTATCCTTGAGGACATTCCCATTCAGGTCGGTAAGTTCTTTGTGCCTGTAGACTTTATTGTTCTTGATATGCAAGATGATTTTTCCATCCCCATTATATTAGGAAGACCCTTCTTAGCTACTGCTGGAACACTTATTGATGTAAAAGAGGGTGTACTTTCATTTTCTATTGGTGGGGAGAAAATCGAGTTTAGTTTCACTAATGCTATCCAGCAACCTAGGTTTGAGGATGAGTTGTGCAGGTTAGATGCTATTGACAGAACTCAAGGAATGGTGATGGCGGTGACTAGTAGAGATCCTCTCGAGGAAATCTTGGACCATTCCAAAGTACCAAATGACGAGCTAGAGAGAGGATTGGTCGCCACACTTGAAGAGGATAATCTTGTTGTACCAAAGTTAGAACTGAAGCCTCTACCGTCTTCGTTGAGCAAAGCCATTGGTTATACAATTGAATTCAAGAAAGGGGATCATGTGATTCTCTATCACCATAAATCGAGTATGTTTCCGGGAAGCAAGAGTACAAGATGGTCTGGTCCTTACTACCTAAACCGAGTTGTTCAAAACGATTTTGTGGAGCTATGGCATAAGAACTCGGGGTATTTCTTAGTGATAAAGGTTCACCTCAAGCCTTACATGAAGCCTAATCCGATCGAGTTGGGTATCACTGACCCGCCCGATCCGAGTACATGATACTTAATGGTGAAGGTCAAGCTAACGACCTTAAATAAGCGCTTGGTGGGAGGCAACCCATCGCACTGCGTTTCGTGACCACGGTCCCCGCACCAACTTCCTCCACGACCTCCGCAAAGATAGTTTCATCGTGAGTGTTCCTCTTCCTTACTTCCTACGTTTTACATTGGGACAATGCAGGTTTTAAGCTTGTGGGAGCATTTATATTTTGCATGTAGTTTTCTTAGTTAGTTGCATTTTTCTTTTCTTTTTCTTGTGTTTTTGTTTTGTTTTTTTTTGTTTGTTTTTGTTAGCATTTGCTTGGTGTTACTTTGCATATTTAGTTGAAAATTTTCCCCGACTTGATCTTTTATGGGTTCTTATAATGGTGTATTGATTGTGAATCTTTTTAATATGCTTTGGTTGTTGATATTTCAATTGCATTATGAGGATGACATGATTGATCACGCTTTGAACAATGAACTGAGCATGCTAACTTTGATTAAGATGCATTAGAACCGAAACTCTAGATAAATGTCCTAGTGAGCTTGTTTGCCTTTCTTGGACTACAATTACAAAGTCCTCTTATTTCTCATGAGTGCACTCTCTTTGTTTGTTATCTCTAGAACTTGCTTCTAAATTCTCTTTGAGACTGCATATAGGACTAAAAATGCATCACGTTATCTTGAGACATTATTTTTATAAGCCCATATTATCCTTGACTACCCTCAATTTGATATCCTTCTCTTGAAGCCCTTTTGAGCCTTATAGCCTTTCTTTGTTAGCTCCACAAAAATAATCCGAGCTTATATTTATATCCTACCTATCTAGGGGATTGAACTTCTATTTACTTGGTGTGGTTGTGAGACAAGCTTGGGGGAATGGTAGATGATGGGGTGGTTAACGATGGTTGATTATATAGTGTTGTCTTGTTGTTTATATCCAATTTGCTCCCTTCTCTTTCATCATTTTAAAAAAAAAGATATATAAAAAAAAAGAGAAATAAGTGAAAGAGAAGAAAAGGAGCAACAAATAGACAATTTGATAGATCTTGGGTTGGGTTGTGTATTTGTGCTTATTGTAATATCACTTGAGTTGGTGTTGTTCTCATATGAAGTTCATATCTCCTAGATTTTGCACCACATGGCCAAAAATTTCATCCATGCCTTATAGAGTACCTTGGCCCCATTACAACCCCTTGTATGTCTCATGATTGTGTTTTGCATTCTACCTAGTAGTGGAGATCTAGATTAGGCGGCCGCTTAGGCAGACGATTCTTTTACCACCGCCTAGCTGAAAATGCCTAGCAACTAATCACAATGTTAGAGTGCCTCCTAGCACCTAGGAGGGGCATAGGCGCCTTCTAGGCACGTTTTTTAGAACACTGCTCACCAGTAACTTATATTAGTTTAAGAACGATTACATACTTAAGCTACATGTAGCTTTATGCAACTTTCAGCGACTTATGCTCTCTATATATTTCCCTCAGCTAACTCTCTTTATCATAATCACTTTTCTCTTTCTTAGCTCGTGTTCAGTAAGCTTGTACCTAACAACACTCCTATGCACGCCTTATATAGAAATCTAACTTACAACCCAATGGTAGCAATTCTACACTTGTGCTGCATATGAAGAACACCACCTCAGCTATTCGCGTGATCAACTTCACCCTTTAATTGCATCAACGTTCAAACGTGCTTTGTGATTTTTCAACTTGACGATCCAACTTCCACGTTAGCAATCTGTGCCTTTAGCAATTCTCTTGATTTGTCCAACTTGGCGATCCTCGTACATCCACTATCCAAGGACTGGATAAGAGATCACACACACACAACTGCAACTCTAATCACATCGCTGTCGAGTGAGATTCACCAAGGACTGGATAAGTATGACAATTTCATCTTGACTATCTGTCATGATATTAAGTTGAGCTGTGATCCCTGTAAGCTTGCGCTCCAACACCATGCACTAAGATTGGATGGCGTTCACAACTCACTCCGAGGTAAGATGGTCACTAGCAACTGGCATTGAGCTTGTCTGGACTGGGTACGGGAGGATGAAGCAGTTATTGTAGAGAGTTTGGAAGGTACATGCTTAGCTACTAGCTCAGGGACCTTGTCAACCGTGAGAAACTATTCAAATGACACCTCCTTCATTGGCTTGTGTGATCCATCTGCTTTGAGCATTATATCTATGATGTGCAGGAAAGGAAGAGGGGATGAAGTGTAAGCACGACTTACCACCATATGATTAAACATTATAAGGGTTGTTTTGATGATCTGGCCACTCAGCACTTGCTCCTCAAGATAGAAATCTGAGATCATCACCAAGTCCATATTGGTACTGCACTATGTGATGTTTTTGATGATGAAATAGTGAAGCAGTCTCTTTGAAGTTCATAAGTTCTCGGTCTTGAGAACACTTGGTACGGGCTTGCCGAAGACGGCCTCTTTGGTAGCTCGAGAATTGAATGGAAAATTTTGTTTATACAACCTCCCAAAGCCCACTAAGGTACCCTCGGGTCTGGGCTCTTGTCTGATAGACTTTGCAAGGTCCTTTACATTGAAGCTTTCACTTGCACCGTAAGATCACTAAAAGTTGCAGGAGCTGAGTTCACCGATTGACGAGCTACTGCTGAACTGTGCATTAAATTGCCGCACAAAATCTAGAGCGGCCTTGCTCACCTCAACCTCCAAATTATCCCAGTTTTGAAGCTTAAGCAGATAAGAAAAGCGGTAAGAATTCGAAGCTACCTCAATATCATGTAGAATATTTGGAGAGACAATGACTGGAGAGAGGATATATAGCTTCAAATGTTAGTTGGGATGGGAGGGCATTTTGGATTCTCTGCCGGTGGTGCTTTTTTCTGCTTCTTAGAGCTAGGCGGTTTCTCAGACTGAACCACCACCATCGCTGATGAGGGATCAACTTCATCATCTTCTTAATCGGTTAACACGTCTTCCTCCTCAAGATTACGTTTGCCTTTCATTTTGGAAGCGCTCTTCTCATCTTTAATGATTTGATGCTGAGAGGGAGCAAACTCATCATCCGCTTCCACAGAGTAAGACTCAGCTAGTAGTTGAGAGTGAGAAGGAGAGAAAAGAGACAGATGGTCACCTGATAATGAATTTACTAGAGTCACAAATGATTCTCATTTGACGGTGGCGAGGTCGAAGCTGATATTTGAGACCAATGTGGTTACAGGATCATCTACACTTCTACATGCACAAAATCATGCTTTTCCTTTTTCTCTTGACATTCAGCGTGAATTGTAGCACTTATTTCTGCGGCCACCGGATTTTCTGGAGTATTTGGTGTCAAAGACAATGTAGATGTCGTCGCAGGAGTTTTGTATGGATTGTGTGATTTGAGTACCTTAATCTAACTAAAGAATATTTCTTTTATGAGGAATAGATTAATACTTTAAGAAAAATGATTACCAAAGCGATTTGCTTTATTGATTCTACTAGAGTTTACAACAACAAGGCAAACACATGGTTCTTATTTCGTCTCTAAACTCCCCTAGATATTGCCTAGACTCTGAATCAACAAAGATAATCTCTTAGAACGAACAACGTTTTCTTAATCGATAATCTAAACTACTTATACTAAAGGCATAATTTCTGGGAACTAATCTATGAAAAGCAAGATAAAAATAATAAATAAAACAATAAATCATAACTGGATATCAATGATAACAAAGTATCTCTAACAACCTACATTACAAATCCAGGAGATCTCTGGTAAATCTATCTTTCCCTTTATAGTTGTTTAAAGATATCATTCCTGTTTTACGCGCTCGGTTCCCATCCTTGTCACTTGGTTCCCTTCAGTGTGTCACTCCCTTCTATTATTTGGAACTTCTATTACTCGCTTCCTTACTACATTAATCAGTTCCCTCTTTCATGTACTCAATTCCTTCTATTCTGGTGAAGCGCTTTGAGCACTTTGCTTCTCGCTTGACTTGCTTCAGATTCCTAACTTAAGCTCATTAATTACTTTGCTCCAATTACCTAATTTTCTCAAATCATGATTTCTATCTTGCAATAACTCACTTAAGGTAGACATTAGTATATAAAGATATTTGTTATCATTAAAATTGAGAGATCATAAGTTTTAGATACTAGTAGCTTGTTCCTATAACCAACAATTTTCCCTTTTAAATGATGACAAACATAGAATCTTGGCATAGATAGAAAAGTTTAGCCAAAGGAACTGAGAAAGAAAGAGTTTTGATTCCCCCTTAACTTGTGAACAACTAGCATATATCGCCCTTTGAACTTATCACGAGGGTTAGTCCCCCCTTAATTAAATAACTTCTATTATTGTATTATTCCCCATGTTAACATCATTTATAGGGTCATGCTCAATATTAAACAAGGGGAAATAAGTATAGTAAGTGCGTGCTCTTTATAGGAATAAGTAAGTAATGCATAAGAAAACAACAATTAAGCCACTTCTCAATAGGAACTACAACAAGCATGCATTTAATCAAAAGCATAATTCACATTTAAAAATCACACAAAAACAAGTAATAAGAGCAAAAATACATAAAGATTTCGGAGGAGCTTTTGTATTTATATGGAACCCTAAGGTGCTGCGAACGAGCACTGATTCAAGTCCCACTATTCATTTTCTAAGTTGCTTAGATGATCTTCCTTCAAAGGTCCTACCATGAAGGCCTTCATATGGTGAAGATGCCAATCGATCATCCTTGACATGGAGACCATGTGCTTGTTGAGTTGAAGATTGACCTCGAGTGTGCGCACTTGGACTTCAGAAGGTGTGAGGTTTTGTGTTACAAGGGGCTTGGAAGGGATTTTGAGGCGCTTAGATTTGGGTTCTGCTTTGGAGCTGCTTTGGGGTCGGATTTTGGTTCAGATCTGAGCTTGATCTTCTCTTAAGGGGGATCCATACCGGCGTTCTTGACAAGTTGCCTTAGCCCACTCACTGTTACAAAGCACTGAAGTTGAGTCTCCTTCACTAATCTATCAATGCCGAGCTCGATCATCATCTACTTCACAACGTTCAGGTAGGACAATGTGTGATTCTTATGCATTTTCATGGTGAGCATATGCGTCAGATCAACCTGGATTGTCGATGATACTCCCCTCTATAGAAACTTTGAGAAGACAAGCGTCGACTATCGTCACGGTGTCGCGCTTCTCTTGTCTGGGAATTACGTTGCGTAGGATGATGAAGTGGATGATTTTTTTATCGAAAGATAGCATATGGGTCTTGTTTTCTTTGGGCTTCGCCTTTCGCACCAACAACTCGATCGTCTCTGACTTTCAGGATGGCAAGTTCTTCTTAGGTAAGTCAGCATAGCCTTCGTCGGTTCGGAGGCCATGCACCATGGAAACGAGCTTTACATTCACGGTCTTGGACACGTCTCCCCACGTTATCTGCTCCACTTAGTAGGACTGGCCTAGGGATGGAGGCATGGGCACCAAGGCGTTGTAGAATTTCCGCACTTCGTCAAGGTCGACAATGAACGACTCCTCTTCAAGCTTGCACCAACACGTGCGCTCGGTGGTGGCGACCTGTGGTGGCGACGTCGAACTCCACCAGATCCAGGGTCTTCCAAAACCCTTGGCCTATAATGAGAGGCTCAATAACCAGGCGCATGCCTAAGTTTCCATGTGCCGGTGGGATTTGGATTTCTGAGACGCCCTTCATTCTAATGACCTCTATTGACGAGGCGTTCGGCCTTTTTCATTGTGGTGGATGAGGGGGTTATAGATAAAGGCCTTTTGAGGTGTTGACGGCTATTGGGAGATTCTGTAGCCATGAGGGTGAGAGTAGGAGCTGTTAGAGTAAGGGATGATGGATTGGTTTCGTTGTGAGTTTATATAAGGTGTGTGCTCACTAAATTTTGACGAGGAGGGATTCGGAGTGGTGGAAAAGATAGAGTGGACGGTCTGGGTTGTTTGAGCTTTCTCTTTCTCCATTGGAATTGGAGATGAATTACGGGAGGGAGTACGCACTTTGGCTGGTGGTGGTGGTGAAGTGTCTTTCTCCGGGGTTTTATGTCCCGCAGAGTGGACGAATGTAATGGTGGTTTGGGTCTGTGGGTTTTCAACCGCTTGTGGTGGTGCTTGAGTTGTGGAGCGTGGAGGTGGTGTCGGATTTGAGGAGCTGGTGGGAAGGGACTGAAGGAAGGACGTATATTTTAGGAATTGTTCCCATTGTTCCAGATTTACGTTCATGGGGTTCGTGAATGGTGTTTTATGAAGGACCTCGAGAGATTTGGAGTGTGATATGACATAGAGAGAGAGAGAGGTGATTGAGATGAGTGAGATGGGGTAAGGGGGTACAGATCTGGGTTGGATTAGGTTTTATAAACACTACAATTCAAAGCAAATTTGGTGCCTCAGAACTCGTTGAAGCAGCTGAACGTTTGGGAACTAGGGCATAATTATTGCCTAGGGAGTAGACGGCCATTGTCTCGCTTGGTCCCAATGTTTCCATCTGTCCCTATGCTTAGTTCCCAAAAAATCTATGCTTCAAACCGTTTTCTATGTTCTCGGTCTCTATACTCTGTCAATCCCTAAGTTCAATTCCCATCACACTACGCTTGATATTTACACTTAAAACTCGGTCCCTATCTTATTAAGGCGCTATGTATCAGTTCCCATTCTCAGCGGGATATATTTAGTAGCTTAAGCACTTAAATTAATTCAATCACACAAAGGGACTTCATAGCGCATTAAATAAACATGTGCTAAGCATAATTAGGAAGGCTTTTTGTCATCAAAGTGAATATTCCCTTGTGTGGACTAATGGTCATAGGAAGTGAATACAAAGATCAAGGCCAAGGGACTACCTTATAAACATGAATCATATCAAGGGGCTTTATGATTGGTTAAGAAGCGATCATCTTGTTTATTTACCAAGGCTTGAAAAAGAGAGCATGCAAAGGTATCAAATTTTAGGAAGCAATAGTACAATCCTAGAAGGGCCTAACAAGCGTTTATCAATAACCATCACACATATTATGCGAGAGACAAATACCCCTAAGAGTGTAGGACAGTTTCGCGCACATAGTTGTCCTAAATTCCAAGTTTACAAGAAGCATGATGTTTAATGAGTCAATAAGGAAGGAGCTTAAAATGATCGGAAGATGCTTAACGAAGCATCCGCTATGTATTCCACCTCAGTAGTGGACACGTCTAATGAGTTTTTCTTTCGAGATCCCCAAGAAACAAGGCAAGGGCCTACGAATTGAGCCAAACCTGAGGTGCTCTTTCGATAATATAAATAACTAGAATAGTCAGCTTCTGTATATCCATAAAGGGTAATTGCAGTTCTTAGGGTACCACAAACATAAATTATTAGTCCCTTTTAAGTAGCGAAAGATTCGCTTGATGATAGCGACATGCGACTCCCTCAGATTGGATTGAAATCTTACACACATGCTTACTACAAAGACATATCAGGTCTAGAGGAAGTTAAATACATCAAAGAGCCATCTATACCTCGATAAAGTGTATCATTAGTCTTGGGGCCATTGAGGTCTACATCAAGCTTAGTGCTTGTGGACACTAGGGTGTGAAGGGGCTTACTATTTTGCATCCCAAACTTTTTTATTATCTCCTTTAAGTACTTTTGTTGATGGATTTGTATGCCTTCAGCCTTTTGCATCACTTGAAGGTCGAGAAAGAAGTTCAGTTCCCCAATCATGCTCATGTTGAACTTTCTACTCATCACATTCTTGAATTTATCTACAAGAAACATGTTCATGGAGCCAAAAATAATATCATCTACATATACCTGAACCACCAGAATGTCACCCTTGTGTTCTAGAATGAAGAGAGTCTTGTCGATCGTCCCCCTTTTGTAGTTTTTGCAAGGAGGTACTCAGAGAGAAAATCATACCACGCCCTTGGTGCTTGCTTCAAGCCTTATAGTGCATTGTCTAGGAAATACACGTGTGTTGGGTGCTTTGGGTCCTCGAATCCGAAGGATTCTTGATATATACTTCCTCGTTGAGAACTCCATTGAGAAAGGACGTCTTCACATCCATTTGGAAAAGCTTGAAACCCTTGGGAGAGGCGAAGGCTATCAAAAGACGAATTCCCTCTAGACGAGCGACTGCAGCAGAGGTATCGTCACAGTCAGTTCCATCTTTTTGGTTTTATCCTTGTGCAACAAGATGAGCTTTGTTCCCTACAATAACGCCTGATTCATTGAGCTTGTTTCTGATGACCCAGCGAGTTCCAATGATGGTACTAATGGAGTGTTTAGGCACTAGACGCCACACTTTATTCCTTTCGAACTCATTAAGCTCTTCTTGTATAACGGCCACCCAATCGGGATTAAGGATGGATTCTTTGATGTTCTTAGGCTCGGTGAGGGAGACAAAGGCGTTTAAGGCACATAAATTTGTCTCTAAAGTGTCTTCTTCAAGTGCTTCAATTGTTGCATCATGACGAGCCTCTAAAGCGGCTCTAGAGCGAGTGTGTACTCCTTAGTGTAAGGGAGTGATCATGTACCTTGGAGGATGAACGCCACATTGCTGGAAGCCTCTAATAGGAGGGGATGTGATGGGAACTTTGTCGGAGTGAGAGGGCGTATTGCTATCACTGTCTGAGTCACATGCTATGGGAGCTGAGACTGTAAATGGAGGGGAGAGTGGATTCAAGGCTATAGAAGATGTTTCTTGAGGGCTTTATGAAGGCGCTTCTATATGAGCGACTTCGGGGAATGGATCTGCAGTGTTAGATGTCGGTGATCGGAAAGAAACTTCGTCAAACACCACGTGTTTACTCTCCTCATAAGTTGTTGTTCTTTGATTAAACACCTTATATGCCTTATGCGCTGGAACATAGACAAGGAAGATGGTTTCATCACTTTTTGTATCAAATTTGGACAGATTATCTTTTCCGTTATTGAGCACAAAGCACTTCATCCAAAAACCTTGAAGTGAGAGATGTTGGGAGGATATCCTTTGATCAACTCGTATGGGTTTTCGCAACTGTAGGGCATAGAAGATCCGTATTGGTGATGTAGAAAGCTGTGTTCACCACTTCAGCCCAGAATGATGAAGCAAATCCACTTCCAAGTAGCATTGTTCTCGCCATCTCCACTAAGTTTTGCTATTCCTTTCAACAACTCCGTTTTATTGTGGAGTCCTAGGGGTTGAGAAATTATGGCTTATCCCTCTTCTGATGCAGTAGTTAAGCATCTCGTTGTTCTCAAACTCAGTCCCATGATCTAAATGAATGGAGTGCACTTGTAGTGATAGTGAGTTCTCAGCAAAGTGACAAGCCCAATTAAGCGATTGAATACTTGATCTTTAGAGCGCAACAAGAGTGTCCATGTGAATCTAGATATGTCATCAACAATAAAAAATATGTAACGCGCGACACCATGGCTTTTAAAAGAAATAGGTCCACAGAGGTCCATGTGAAGAAGCTCAATGGGCTTCTTTGTTGTGATTTGTGAATTTCCCTTGAACAAGCTTCTAACTTGTTTTCCCTTGACACAATTAGCATAATATGTCATATTCTCTATCTTGATAGGAGGTAAACCACAAAACAACTCTTTCACACGAAGCTTGTGTAGGAGATGTAGGTGTCCTAGTCTTTGATGCCACAAGGAGGTTTGATATCTATAATAGCAAGGAAAATGTGACTCTTATTGATGTAGCTGGGGTCGAATATGTAAGTGCTATTGACTCGCTTTCCCTTTAAGATGACCTCATTTGCAGAATTCCTCGCAAAGCACTTTGAGGTAGTAAATGTGACCTCGTTTGGTCCCTCATCAAAGAGCTGAGTCACACTTAACAGATTATAGGGAAGGCTCTCCATAAAGTTCACCATCTGAATCACTATTTTATCATTTAGATGCATCATTCCATGTCATGTAATCTCCCTAGCCCTTATGTAACCGAATTATACGCTTCCACCGTCATAGTTATTAAATTTTTGCCATCTTTTCTTGTCTTCTATCATGTTACATGAGCATCCACTATCGACCTACCATTTGTTCCCGCAACTCAATTTTACCTAAAATGAAACAATCAAACCTTTGGAACCCATCGAAGCTCGGTTTTCCTGAGTGGATTAGCTTTCTTATTCACATTAGGAGAATAATTATTGACATGCTTTTGACATTTAGTTGAAGGAACATGCTCAAAATAAGAAGGGTCGTTCAAATCAAGCACTTCACGTGTATTGTGAGTTGGTGACTTGTATGGCTTGTTACATAGAGCATGATTCTTCTTGCAGCTATGTATAATATGGACATTATTACCATAGAACCTACACCATTTATTATATTAGACATAACCATTCTTGCCCTTTCTAGGTATGAAGGGCCTCTTATCCTTAAGCTTAGGATTTTAGATGTTTATTGAGTTCCATTGGGTTTGGATCACATAAATCTTATGAGCCTTCCCCCCTTGAAACCAGTAATTGTTGTTCCTTGATGGTTGTTCAAGTACCTTTATGTTTTTCTATAAAAATTATTTTTGCTTCTACATGATTGAATGACCTTATGTAAGGTTGCCACTTTTTCAGTTAATTCTCTAGTAAGCTTCTCATTGGCACTAGAGCCCTTAGTGGAATCCCCATATGAGTTGTATCTTATTCTAGTTCTAGATCTAGGAAATAACATTTGATTCACCGTGTTCTTATTAATAGATTCAGTTAGGTCGGTGATTTTATTAATTATGATTCCTATGTCGCTTTCTACCTTTGAGTACAAGTCCTTAGATAATCTCCCTTGAGGTTTCTTACCACTGCATCACTCGAAGGTCTTAGTCTTCAAAGCTTAGTTCCTTAGATTTAACTAAGGCCTTTTCCTTATTATCTAACCTAGTGGACAAATCTATACACACACTACGTAGACCATTGACTTCCTCTTCATATTCATTGATTTATGACTCTAGGGTTTCCGTATCTTCTAACAAGCCTTTTGTTTGCTTGAGCTTGCTCAGACTAATCGCTCCTTTTTCTCTGATGATGATAAACACTATATTTGATCTATCTTGTGTTTTCTAAGCATTACAGGAATAGCTTAAGAAGCCAAGAGAGTCGCTTTAACCAAGCGAACAAGATAGAGACTAGCTTTGAGCCTTGCGAGTATCAGGATTATCGCAATGGCAGTCTAAACCAACTCTGAAGTGAAGAATTATATTCTGAACTAATTATGTGAAGAGTTTTGAAGGAAAAGGACTAGCGCAGAGACGAGGAGAGTCGTTGCTGGCTAGTGTACCCAATGCTTCAACACTAGAGAAAATGATGTGAGGAGAAGTTGTCCAGGTGGCCCAACGTGTAGAGGATTCGGGCCAGCAATGGGAAAGGCTTGATTCTCAGGGTAGGCAAATGTGTTTCTACCTATGGAGAGTGAGGAGCGTGGATTGCCAGTGTGGACGAATTGAAGGGTAGTGGTGCGGAGCGGATTGCAAGCGTGGCAGCATTAGTTACAAGATTGTTGCTCAAGAAAAAGGAGAATCTATGGAGGAACTGCCTGGTAGAGTAGTCACACGAATCGCCAAGGTGGCAATTTCTTTTTAAAAAAAAATTGTATAGAGTTTTCTAATCTGTGGAATAAGTTTAGGCTTTCTATAAATAGTTGTAATATGTTTTTGTATTCTCATGAGCTTGGGGAACTTCACGAGGGAGAGAAAGTCTAGCTAGTACAAAAATAACATGATCAAGAAAGCTTGGGAGTTAGTACGTTGAGTGTCTTGGAGGGATGCAACAAGACTGAGAGCTTGGAAGTTAGTAAGGTTGAGTGTTTGGGGAAGATGGTGATCTATGAGGGAGTGAGTGTCGTGTGTACAGAGAGCAACAAACCGTGTAGTGAGCTGAACGTGATTGTAGTGAGTGGAATGTTATAAGGCCTTGTAATCCTATGTTTAGTATAATAAATATATTGGTGAGTTTCATTCCGGGCTTGTATTATTGCCAATGGTTCTCACCTTACCAAGTCTCTCTATGCATATTGAGTTGAACCTTTTGTTTAATCATCTAAGGTTCATATTGTGGCATTCCCTCTTTACTCTGCATTTATAGCACACTCGCTTTGTAGCGCTGTGCTTACTAGAGGGAGTCAGACTCGCTTTTAAGTTTTTTAACTTCCACATATTTTAAACACTAAAGCTAGTCAATCGAGCTATTCTTTCACAAGAGCTAGTCGATTTTAGCTACTCTATAAATGTTTTTAACAAGCGAATCATTTCTATATTTACTCTCTTTGTTGAGAGCTATTCTTTGGATACTAGATTAATAGCTTTTGTTCATTGAATATAGAGTAAGTGTAACATTCACGCATATATCTTGTTACACTCGCTTTTATCTCGATCCTTAACTCGTCAAAACCAACAATTGGTATCAGAGCTTAGGTTGGTAATATGCATTGATTGACTCTCGCTACATATATATATCATTCTATTGTTGTGAATCAAAGAGAATAGGGAAATTGCCCTTGTTATAAGATTACTTATGAAGATATTCATAGAACAAGACAGTTGAAAAACCAAAGGACAACCGGTTACACATTCAAATCAAGCCACTGGTGTTCTACCTATAGATTCAAACTCTCATTCAAGCTCAGACTCGGTGTGCTTCAACTGTATTTGTTATGGACATTCAACCGAGGAATGTACGAAGGAGAAGCCTAATAAGGTCTTATTGGGAGATTTAGAAGATGAGACTAAATGCCAAGATACTTGTCTAATCGCTGTCGATGACTACAAGCTAAATCTCCGAGGTAATTTCTCTAGGCAAGCGTGTTCTTCTCCTAAACTCAGCCTCATTACATGACAAGAACCAGTTTGCCCTAGTAAAGGCGAATATGGTTATATTCGATATAACCACTATTGCACTTTCTATGGGAATGATGTTCACTTAAACAAAGGCCCTATAAGTCTTTTTAGACTAATTAAAGGGTCAGCTTGGTCAAGCGAGTGTTGTTAAACATAAGCCTTACCGAAGTCAATTGTGGATTGTGAACTACTTAGTCTAACTAAAGATCAAATCTTTTATGTGGAATATAGACTAAGAACAAGTAAACACTTTCAATTCCAAAACGTAGGTTGTATTTTATTTCTCTTGAGACTTACAACAACTAGGCGAACATACAATTCTTAGTTTCTCTCAACTCCCTAGCTATTTCCTAATCTCTAAATCAATATGAACTCTCTCTCTCTAGTTCGACAACCACTTGCTTTGATGAAAGAACTAAACTATTTATACTAAGGCATAATCACCGAAAACTAATTTCCTAAAAGCAAGTGAATAACAATAAACAAAGCATTAAATCTAAACTAGGTAAATATAATGACGAAATAGCTTCAACTGATTAGATCTCGAATCTGTAAAATCTCTTGGCGAATCCACTCTTTCCTTCTTTAGCAATATTTCGTTCTTTCGCTTCAAAGGAGATTTCTTTCCATAAATACGCGCTCGGTCCCCTTGAGCGTCTTTGGTCCCCTTATAGCGTCTTAGGTCCCCTTGAGCGTGTCCTCCTGTGTAGCGCGTCACTTTGTACAGCTCAATGTTTGGTTCCCTTCAGTATCCTTTGGTTTCCTTGCTCCTAGTTAAGCGCCTTGAGCGCTAGTCTTCTCGCTGAACTCGCTCTTGACTCTTCTCTTGAGCTCGTTGTTTTTCACGCTTTAGCTTCCTAAGTAACTCAAAGGCCTATCGATTTCCTACGATATCTCACTCAATACACACATTAGTTCATAAGGTAGTTTGTTATCATTAAAACTAAGGCATTATCAGTTGTACAACCTAAGGGGCTAGTTCATACAATTAACAATGTCCCTCTTTTTACTGATGGCAAACTTAGAATCCTGGCATAGGCATATTATAGAGCTGAGATAAGAAGTAGCTTTCAATTCCCCCTTAATCAATGAACAGGTAATAAGCATCTCCCTTTAACTCCATATGTTCTAGTTCTCCCTAAATTAAATAACTCCTATGCCTGTAATATTCCCCCTTTTGACATCATGTAAAAAGGAATGCGCAATATTAATCAAGGGAAACTAATTGTAGCACGTGCGTGCCTTCTAGAGGAATGAGTAAGTGATACGAAAGAAAACACAATAAGTCTAGCCCTATCTCAGTACGCACTAGAGCAAGCAGATAAGTGAACCAAAAACTAGCAATTCATTGATAAAAATTAAGAGCACATAGATAAGTAGCCAAAAAGAGCAAAAATGACAAGAAATTTAGAGAAGCTATGGATTGTCTAAGGAGGCCTAAGGGAACTGAGACCACAGCTACTCCCACTGATAGTCTTCCTTGTAGTCATCCTTGCAACCCTCTTTCAGAGGCCTGATCATGAGTGCCTTGATGTGATATAGGTGCCAGTCGAGCAAACGCCTTAACCCAGATAGATGTCGATTAGTCTGAAGGACAATTTCCAAGGTGCGAAGCTGAATCTCCTTTGAGCTCATATTTGGCGGCAGCAGGGGCTTGGACTCCTTCGAGGGGCTCTGTATTCGGCGAGGTCTGGATTCTGATCTGGGAGGGGCTGAGGTTTCGGGATGTGGTTTTGGCTCGGGCTTAGGCTTAGGCTGAGATCTGGGTGTAGAGCCAAGTAGGAGCTTCTGAACCGGCGCATCCATACTGGCGTGCTTGAGGAGCCGGCACAACCCAGTGATATTTATTATACTTTCGCAGGGCGTCTCCTTGGTCGTCATGTAGATCCCCAGCTCTAGCATGAGCTTCTTGACTATGTGAGGGTAGTGGAGCGCGTGATTCTTATGCATCTTAACTGTCAACATGTGTAAGAGGATTAGTCGCGGCGTGTCTATCAGACTCCCTTCGATTACTTCTCGGAGGAGACACGCGTCAGTGATGGTGACGGTATCGCGCTTCTCTTGGCGCGGGATGATGTTGCGCAGCATGACATAGTGGATGAGCTTTGTGCCGAAACTCAACATGTGCGTCTTGATCTCCTTGGGACGCAGCTTCCCCATCCGCAGTTCCATCTCCTCGCCCTTCCCAGAGGGCCTGTTCTTCTTTGGAAGAGATGCGTACCCTTCCCCCATTAGAAGATCGAGCACCTTCGCCAGAAGCTTGATGTTTAGTGTCTTGGGCTCGTCTCCCCAAGGAATGTGGGCCACAGAGTAGAGATGTCCTGGACTAGGGGTCATAACAGCGAGAGCGCTGTAGAACTTGCGTACCTCATCGTAGTCAATGGTGAATGCACTCGAGGTAGGCGACGGCTGCAGCGACATCGAACTCTGTAGGGTTAAGGCTCGACCAGAAGCCTTGTCCGATGATTAGTGGCTCTATGACGACTCGAGTCGAGAAATTGCAGTGGGAAGGTGGGAGGTTGAAGGACTCGTCGCTTTCAGGAAGGGCGATTATCTTTTAGTGTTTCTGGGTTGTGGAGGAGGGCGAGATGGCTAAGGGTCGTTTGAGGGAGGTCTCAGGCGGTGGAGATGGAGGAGTAGTGAAAGCGAGGGTGGTGGATGTGACGTCAGGCTGGTGAAGGGTGGATTCCTCATGTCTAGAGGCGGAGGGAGTATGCTCGGTGGAGTCGGTGGAGGATACCGGGTGAATGATGGGGGTCTGGATCTTCCTCCATTGGTGTTGTAGGTGAAGGCAGAGGACTGGGCACCTTCTCTGGAATGGGAGAAAGAGGCTGTGGTGGTGCTGTATCCGGGAGAGCGGGTGTGGTGGAGGAGGAAGGAGCAACATGAGTGGCGGCTTTGGAGCTCTCCTGAACTCCTGGAATTGCCCATTTGGCGGGGTCGATGTTCATTGGTTGGCCATTTAGTGAGTTTTGAGAGAGTGGTTGTTGGAAAGTACTAAGGGGAGTGTGGAGACGAGTTGCAAGTTTTGAGCGTAGAGTGCTTGAGGGAGAGAGAGTTTAAGAAGATTGAATGGTTGCAGAGATGGTGAAGGGGGTCTGAATCTGGTCGAAGGGGATATTTATGGAGAGGATCAAATGGTCGAATCACAACGGCCTTTAGTCAGATTTGGAACGGCGCGTCGTTTATCGCAGATGCAAGTGATCGTTGGTAGGCTGGCGAGTAATGAGTGCCTAGAAGATATTCGACCGTTGAGACGCTCGGTCCCTAAGATTCTATCGGTCCCTATACTCAGTTCCTGAAGTTATCTGCGCTTGACTCTAATCTGTGTTACTCGATCCCCAAAGACATGTAGCTCAAAAACTGTGCTTGTGATCTCTTCTACTTACTCGGTCCCCATACTAGGACAGACTGTGTCTCAGTTCCCATTGTCAGTAGGATAAATCAACTCGCTTAAGCACATAATAAACTCGCACACACAAAGGGTCATAAACGCTCTTTTAAAAACAATAAGTGCTAAGTATATATGGGTAGGCTTTTTGTCATCTCAATGAATATTCCCATTTGTGGCTTATATAGTCATAGGGAACGTAACATTAAGATCAAGGCTAAGGGACTGGCCTATAAGCACGAATCATATATGGGGGGCTTGATTATGAGGTTAAGAAGCGATCATTGTGCATGTATATATAAGGGCTTGAAAATGAATAGCATGCAAATGGACCAAGTTTTAGCAAGCAATAGTGCAATCCTAGAGAGGGCCTAACTAAGCATTTATCATTTAGCATCACACAGAGCATGTGAAGGACGAATACCCTAAGAGTATAGGCTAGGTTTGCGCACGTACTAGTCCTAGGTTCCCAAGATTAAAAGGAGCATTGAATTTACAGAAGATCAAGGGAGAAGGCTTATGTGCAGGGTGATGCTTAATGAAAGGGGATCAAACCCAAGTGAAGTCTTAGCTTGATGAACGGTTCCTTGTTCAAGGCCTTGGTGAAAATGTCTACTATTTGATCCTCGGTTCTACAATGGGTGAGCTCGATGTGCTTCTTCTCCACATTATCTCGAAAGTAGTGATGACGCACGTCAATGTGCTTGATTCGAGAGTGGTGCAAATGGTTCTTTGAGATGTTGATCGCACTTGTGTTGTCACACCTTATTTCAATCGAGCCCATCGAGATTCCAAATTCATTGAGTTATTGCTTGAGCCATAGGAGTTGAGCACAACAAGAAGCAGCTGCTATGTATTGAGCCTCGGTGGTAGACACATCTATTGAGTTCTGTTTGCGAGAGCCCCATGAAACAAGACAAGGGCCCAAAAATTGTGCCATACCTGAGGTGCTCTTTCGATCAACTAGATATCCTGCATAGTCAGCATCTGTGTATCCAACAAGGGTAAAATCGCAATTCTTAGGGTACCATAAACAAAGATTATCAGTCCCTTCTAGATAACGAAGGATACGCTTGATGATGGCGACGTGCGACTTCCTTGGATCAGATTAGAAACGTGCACACAAGCTCACTGCAAAAACAATATCGGGCCTAGAGGCAGTTAAGTACATTAAAGACCCTACCATACCTCTATAGAGTGTTTCATTCGCCTTGGGTCCGTTAAGGTCTGCGTCTAACTTAGTGCCTGTGGACACTGGAGTGTGAAGGGGCTTGCTATTGTCCATTCCAAACTTCTTTATGATCTCCCTTAGATACTTTTGTTGATGAATTTGAATGCTTTCAGCCTTTTGCACCACTTGTAGTCCAAGGAAGAAGTTGAGTTCCCCTATCATGCTCATGTTGAACTTGCTACTCATCACATCTTTGAATTTCTCTACAAGCGACATGTTAGTTGAACCAAAAATAATATCATCAACATATACCTGAACCACTAGGATGTCGCCTTCATGTTCCTGGATGAAGAGCGTCTTGTCGATGGTTCCCCTCTTGTAGTTGTTGGCGAAGAAGGTACTCAGAGAGGCACTCATACCATGCCCTTGGTGCTTGCTTTAGCCCATAGAAGGCCTTGTCCAGGAAATAGACGTGCTCAGGGTGATTCGAGTTATCAAAGCCTGGGGGCTGCTTCACATGTACTTCTTCATTGAGCACACCATTGAGAAAAGCCGTCTTCGCATCCATTTGAAATAGCTTGATGCTCTTGTGCGAAGCGAAGGCAATGAGAAGTCGAATGGCCTCTAATCTGGTAACTGGAGCGTAGGTCTCATCATAATCGATCCCTTCTTGTTGATTGTACCCTTGTGCTACCAGACGTGCGTTGTGTGTAACCACAACTCCTGAATCATCGAGCTTGTTGCGAAAGACCCAACGAGTGCCTATGATGGTGCGATTGGAGGGCTTAGGTACAAGGTGCCAGACTTTGTTTTGCTCGAGTTCATGAAGCTCTTCTTGCATGGCAGCCACCCAATCTGGATCGAGGATGGCTTCTTTGATATTCTTAGGTTCAGTGAGAGAGACGAAGGTATTGAAGGCACAAAGGCTGGTTTCCTCAGTTGTTTCATCAAGTGCTTCAACAATTATCTCTGGAGGAGCTAGTCGAGCTACACGAGAGCGAGTGTGAATCCCAGAATGGACTGGGGTGAGCATGTTCATTGGAGGATGAGCAATTTGTTGTTGAAAAGCTCTAGTGGGAGGCTCTACGTTCTGATCGATGTCTGAGATAGAAGGCCCTTCGTTATCGCTGTCTGAGTTAGGACCTGAGGTAACTGATGCTATATATGGAGGGGCGAGTGGGTTTAAGGCTCTCTGAGGAGGTGCTTGATCGATGTCTGAAGGGGCTTCAAAGGAGGCCATTTCTGGGAATGGATCGAAAGTGTTTGTCGAGGAAGTGAGAATGGCGCTTTCATCAAACACTATGTGTATGCTCTCCTCGAAGGTTATTGTTCTTTGGTTTAAGACCTTCTATGCTTTGCTTGCTAGGACATAGCCAGGGAAGATAGCTTCATCAATTCGTGCATCAAACTTGCCTAAATTATCTTTCCCATTGTTCAACACGTAGCACTTGCATCCAAATACCCTAAAATGAGATATGCTTGGAGGGTATCCCTTGATCAGCTCGTAGGGAGTCTTGCCAAGAGAAGGGCGTAGAAGAGCTCTGTTGGTGATGTAGCATGTAGTGTTCACCGCTTCAGCCCACAGAGAGGGAGTGACACCACTTTGAAGAAGCATGGTGCGCGCCATCTCTACTAGAGTTTGATTCTTTATTTCAACCACTCCGTTCTATTGTGGTGTCCTAGGAGCTGAAAAGTTGTGAGCAATTCCTCTTTCAACGCAATAGCTCAGCATCTCTCCATTCTCAAATTCATTTCCATGGTCAGATCTTATAGAGCGCACCTTTAGAGATAGAGAATTCTCAAATAGGGCGACCAGGTCTATGCAGCGCGAGGAGGCTTGATCCTTGGAGAGCAGAAACAAGGTCCACGTGAACCTGGATTAATCATGAACGATCACAAATATATAGTGTGCTCCACCAGGACTTGGAACGCGCATTGGGCCACATAGGTCCATGTGAAGAAGCTCAAGGGGCTTCTTTGTTGTGACGTTCTGCTTTTCTTTGAATGAGGTTCGGACTTGTTTCCCTTTAACACAATTATCAAAGTGTGTCAAGTTGTCTATTTTGATGAGAGGTAGAACACGAACTAGCTCCTTTGCACGAATCTTATGTAGAAGGTGAAGATTTACGTGTCGTAGTCGTTGATGCCATAATTCTGTTTGATCTTCAATAGTTGCGAGACAGAGGTGACATTTTGGGATGAAGCTACAGTTGAAGATGTAAGTGTTGTTGACTCGCTTCACCCTTAGGATGATCTCCCCAATGGCATTTCTCACAAGGCACTTCGAGGTAGTGAAGGTCACTTCGTTTGTCCCTCGTTCACAGAGTTAAGCTACGCTTAAGAGGTTGTAGCGAAGACTCTCCAAAAAATTCACCATCTGGATCTCTATCTTGTCATTTAGATGTACCTTCCCGTGTCTAGTGATTTCTCTAGCTCTCTTGTTGCCAAACGATACGCTTCCACCATCATATACTTGAAAAGTTCATAATCTTTCCTTGTCTCCAGTCATGTGACATGAGCATCCACTGTCTATGTACCATTTTCTCTCGCTGCTCAAGTTTTCCTGTAAATAAGCAATCAAACTTTTGGAACCCATTGAAGCTCAGCTTTTCTGGGTGGATTAGTTTTCTTGTTAGTATAAGGAGAATTACTACGATTGAGCCTTTGGAGAAGCTTTATTCAAGCTACTCACTTCGCATGTAGCGCGAGCGGGTGACTTGTATGCCTTCTTACATAGCGCTTGCTTCTTCTTGCAAGAGTGTATAGTGTGAACATTGTTACCACAGAACCTGCACCATTTTTGTACTTCACATAACCATATTTGCCCTTTCCAGGTCTAAAGGTCTTTCTATCCTAAAACTTAGGATCTATTGTGTTTGTGGCATTCCCTTGGGGCTTGGCTTACATACATCTTATGATCCCTTTCCCCATGAAACAAGTGATTGTCATTCCCTATTGGTTGTTCAAGTGCCTTAACCTTTTTCTCTAAGAATTCATTCTTGCTTCTACATATTTGAAGGGCCTTGTCTAAGGTTTCAGCCTTTTCACTTAATTCTCTGGTGAGCTTTTCACCAGCACTTGAGAACTTGGAAGAGTCTACGTCATATCCTAATCCAGGTCTAGCTTTTACAAAGACAGTTTGATTCACGATTTTCTCATTAACAGATTTAGTTAATTCGGTGATCTTAGTGAGAATTAGTCCTAGGTCGCTTTCTACCTTGAGTTCTAAGTCCTTTAACGATCCCCCTTGAAGTTGCTTACCCTTGTAGCCCTCGCAGGATTTCGTTATTAGACTCATTTCCCTAGATTTTACTAAGGCCTTGTCTTTCTCAGCTAGCCTAGTGGATAGGTCAAGACATTCACTACGTAGTTCAGTAACTTCCTCTTCATATTCAGTGACTTGAGATTCTAACGCTTCAGTGTCCTCTAGTATCCCCTTAATCATATTAATAAGGTCTTTCTTTTCAAGCATATTCAAGTGATTAAGAAAGGAGTCAGGGGTTTTTACCTCAGAGCTGAGAGCCTCTCCAATGGCCATAAGACATTTGCCTTGGAATCCTTCGTGAAGGTCAGCTTCATCATCTTCTTCTCCCCAAGTTGAGAAAAGCCCTTCTTCTCAGTGGCCTCTACCTTTGGGTTAGTACACGTCTTGGATAGATGTCCCTTCTCTTGGTAGTTATAGTAAATATACTCCTTGAGATCGCGCTTGGCTGAGGATGATGCTTTACCTGGTCCAGCTCTCTTTTTGAACAATTTCTTAACCATCTTAGTCATAAGGGCGACTTCTGTATCATCATCCTCGTCTTCTTCACCGTCATTGATGTCCATCTTTTCAAGCACCTTCGTGAGCTTCAGTGTTGTTCCAGTGGCTTCTTTTATCTTGAGTCCCTTTAGCGAATCAGCGTTCTCTTGGTCAAAGAATTTGCCAAATATGTCTACGACTGAAAGGTTCTTGCAATCTGGCGACATGAGTGCGATTCTTCGAGTGAGCTCGATTTGTCGCTCATAGCGTAGATGACAGCCAGTCTCTGCTCAGGGGCTGGAATGGTTACACCAGAGGACGCTAGCTTGTTGACCAGAATGGTGAAGTGGGATTGGCAGGCTGACACGCTTTCCCCAGGGAGTTGTTTGAAGGATTGAAACTCCCTTTGGAGCATGAATTTTCTAGTGTCCTTTTGATCTTCGCTTCCTCTGTGTATGGAGATGATAGCTTCCCACATGTCTTTGGCAGTTGGAATGCCAATAACCTTGTCAATGTCCGTACGAGAGAGTCACACAGAATCATTTGTCAAGCTTTAGAATTCTTCTCCATCTTGGCGTAGTGCTCTGGTTTCCAATCCTCTCTATCCTTCAGTTCTGGAAGATCTTCGTCGCCGAGTTCAATTATCTTCCAGCATTGGTAGTCTTGAGTTTGGATGAACGTCGTGTGAACTCCCATCCACCAATCAAGTCTCTATCTCGAAGCTGGTGAGGTTTGTTGAGGGACATGCCGAGGTTGAACTTTGAGTTCTTCATTGTCGTAGTGGAATTGGATCCTGCTCTGATACCAATTGTGGATCGTGAAGTACTTAGTCTAACTAAAGATCAAATCTTTTGTGCGGAATATAGACTAAGAACAAGTAAACACTTTCAATTCGAAAGCGTATGTTGTATTTGATTTCTCTTGAGACTTACAACAACTACGCGAACACACAGTTCTTATTTTCTCTCAACTCTCCTAGATATTGCCTAAGCTCTAAATCAATATGAACTCTCTCTCGCTTGTTCGACAACCACTTGCTTTTATGAAAGAACTAAACTATTTATACTAATGCATAATCACCGAATTCCTAAAAGCCAAGTGAATAACAATAAACAAAGCATTAAATCTAAACTAGCTAAATATAACGACGAAATAGCTTCAACTGATTAGATCTCGAATCTGGAAAATCTCTTGGGGAATCCACTCTTTCCTTCTTTAGATCTAATTTCCTTCTTTAACTTCAAAGGAGATTTCCTTCCATAAATACGCGCTCGGTCCCTTTGAGCGTCTTTGGTCCCCTTGAGCGTCTTCGGTCCCCTTGAGCGCGTCCTCCTATGTAACGCGTCACTTTGTATAGCTCGATCCTTCACTCTCAATGTTCGGTCCCCTTCAGTATCCTTCGGTTCCCTGCTCCCAGTTAAGCACCTTGAGTGCTAGTCTTCTCGCTAAACTCTCTCTTGTCTCCTCTTGAGCTCGTTGTTTTCCACGCTTTAGCTTCCTAAATAACTCAAAGGCCTATCGATTTCCTACGAAATCTCAGTCAATACAACATTAGTTCATAAGGTAGTTTGTTATCATTAAAACTAAGGCATTATCAGTTGTACGACCTAAGGGGCTAGTTCATACAACTAACACGAGTCTTCTAAGACTCGGTGTGTACGTACTAGGCCCGCAAAAGCCAATCACGGACAAGTCAAAGTACAGAGGAAGCCTCTTCTAAAGGTAACAAGGTGCTTGATCATAATGTTGAAAGCTATTATGAGGAAGACTCCAAAACTAAGAAGATGAGTTTTCTACCTTCCAGTTCTGGTGTTGCTGGTGCTAACAACCCTACGAAACCAAAGCTTCGTTGGGTCTCCAAAGCTTGATCTTATTTTTGCAGGTTTAGAATGAAGGGTAGGTGCTTAATGAGCAAATGCCGTTTGAGCGAAAGATCACTGTAGTCTGTATATACATAGTTCGAGAGAAAGATCACTATGTAATAGCCATGTAGTTTGAGCAAAAGATCACTACATACAAGGGCTACATCAACCACTCTAATTCCAAACTACAAGGTGGAGAACTCCATCTCCTTCAGGACATAACCCAATAGATCAAGTATGACTAAAAATATAATACACTTCTCCTTCATTCTTATTTCACATGAGGTGTACATTTTCCTTGAAGATTCACTGTTTCTTTACTCAAAAGCATGTCTCACTCGATGATGTAGCTACATACATGATTCCAGAGCGAGACTCAGATAGTTCAAAGTAAGTTTCTAAGAGTCATAAGTGACTCTTTATCTATGCTTTTTTGAACTATGTCCAACAAATTGTTTATCTATGTTGGAGAGCTTTTAGATAAGGGTGAAGCCTACTAATGAAACAGTAGAAAGCCAAATCACTGACATCTTTTATAAAGCACTAAACCGAGTACCTTTCTTAAATCTAAGGGTTCAGTTGGGCTTAATTACTATAAATTAAACATTCATCCACTTGCTACAAGTTCCTTTATACTGGCTATGTTTAAGCATTTTATTTTATCTTTGGGATCATAAAGATGTGGTACGCTTTCATGATATTTGCTTGTTAACTTGCTATATCTAGACAAGAAATGACTAGCTTGATGAGTATATTGATGCAAACATGTTACTATATTCTGTATCATTGCATGCTCTTCTTTGCCTCTCATGAAAGTGGTGATCGTCTTCTTGCATATTACATACCTAAGAAATGATCCACTTCTAAGTGTCCCTAAGCCGGACTTTAATGTTTGCTTCTTGATTCCCTTGATATATCTCCACAAAGGAAGTATACATTATTGTTACAAAAAGCCAGTATTCCCTATATGTACATGCTTATTACATTCTATATTTGAGTGTGAGTGACCCCTTATATGTGCATTCTATCCCCTCATTGTTGCGCTTTAAAGTTCATGCTAAGCGACTGTATCACATCTCAAGCGTGATCGAACTTCTTCCAGTATAAGTAACTAAGTGCCAATCGTTTAAAGTGAGTTACAAATAACTGCATCGAAGCCCATCACTACTATCTAAA
The DNA here is from genome assembly GCF_046119375.1 of Phyllobates terribilis. Classification (NCBI taxonomy): domain Eukaryota; kingdom Metazoa; phylum Chordata; class Amphibia; order Anura; family Dendrobatidae; genus Phyllobates; species Phyllobates terribilis. The sequence goes on from NW_027366974.1 coordinate 60,940, forward strand.
TCAAGGGCTAATCAGACGAGGTGAAATATGAAGTCTACACATTACAGCGATATCTTGTCCAGTCTCGCTTCAAGTATATTAGCTCGAGACCAGTGTTAATCCACTCTTTATCATTTGGCACTGAGACAAGCGAAGCCACTCCAAGCACTAATCAAGTCTATTGGTAAAAGTTGGTGAACATACTGAGAAGAAGGTGATTTGAGTTGATACTCCTACTTGCTTTCTGAATTCTCTTTGTCTGACTATGTGATAGACTCAATAGGGTTCCAGCTACAAAAGGTGTGAGGAATAATATACACATTTACAGTATGCTTTAGATTGATGTTAGTGACTTCAGTGCTTCATGGTTACTGTCTCGCTTACATGATCTTTACATGATTATGCTTGTTATTTGAGTTAAGCGTGACTGAGTACCTTACTTTTAGTTCCATTTGATGAATTATATATACCTTTTCGATGGTGCCAATAGGGGGAAAAAGTTTTTTTACAGGTGAAGGATTGAGGTAGAATACTTTTTCCATTGTCGAAATTGGGAAAAATTTTGACCAGCTTGGTCTAAGGGGGAATAAAGATACACTTGCTAAGTGGCTTTAGTAAGATTTCAAGCAGATTTTGTCAATCTATCTAATATAAGTTTAAGCTTCATTTTATATCTTATAGCTTAATCGAGTATGTTTTGAAATAGATGTGCTTACACTGTTTAAGTGATTGTCATCATCAAAAAGGGGGAATATGTTAGTTTGAGCTTGCTCAGACTAATCACTCCTTTTGTTTTGAAGATGATAAACACTATATTTGATCTATCTTGTGTCTTCTAAGCGTTACAGGAATATCATAAGAAGCCAAGAGGGTCATTTATTCAAGAGAACAAGCTAGACACTAGCTTTAAGCCTTGTATCAGAAGTATCGCAATGGCAGTCTCTACCAACTTCAATGTGAAGAATCATATTTTAAAGTAAAGATGTGAAGAGAGTTGAAGGCAAAGGACTATCACAAAGACAAGGAGAGTCATTGCCAGCTAGTGTATCCAAGGCTTCAACACCAGAGAAAATGAAGTGAAGAGAATCTGTCTAGGTGGCTTATGCTACACCAACGTGTAGAGGATTCGGGCCATCAATGGGAAAGGCGTGAACCTCAGGATAGGAGAATGTGTTTCTACCTATGGAGAGTGAGGACCGTGGATCGTCAGCGTGGACGAATTGAAGCGTAGTGGTGCGGAGCGGATTGCCAGCATGGTAGAGTGAGATACAAGATTGTTGCTCAAGAAAAATGAGAATTCATGAAGTAACTGCCTAGTAGAGTAGTCACACGGATTTCCAAAGTGGCATTCCCCTTTATTACAATATTGTTTAGAGATTTCTAAGTTGGGGAATAAGTTTAGGATTCTTATAAATAGGTTTTAGTAGTTGTTTGTATTCGCAAGATATTGAGGAACCGCACGAGGGAGAGAAAGTCTAGCTAGCACAAACCCAACATGATCAGGAAAGCTTAGGAATTAGTATGTTGAGTGACTTGGAGGAATTCAACATGACTGAAAGTTGGAAAGTTAGTAAGGTTGAGTGTTTAGGGCAAGCTGGTGATCTCTGAGAGAGCGAGTGTCGCATGTACAACTTGAGAGAAACAATCCTTGTAGGGAGATGAATGCAATTGTAGTGAGTCGAATGTTATAAGGGCTAGTAATATTGTTCATTATAATCAGTATATTGAAGAGTTTCATCCCAGGCATGTATTATTGCCAAGGGTTCTCACCTTACCAAGTCTCTCTGTGCATATTGAGGTGAACCTTTTATTTAATCATCTAAGGTTCATATTGTGGGTTTCCCTCTTTATTCCGCATTTATAGCACACTCGCTTTGTAGCGTTTTGTGCCTACTAGTGGTAATCAGACTCGCTTTTAAGAATTTTTAACTTCCTCATATTTTAAAGACTAAAGCTAATCAATCGAGCTACTCGTTCAAAAGAGCTAGTCGATTTATGCTACTCTATAAAAGTTTTTAACAGCGAATCACTTCTATATTCACTCACTTTGTTGAGAGATATTCTTTCGATACTAGATTAATAGTTTTTGTTCATTGAATATAGAAAAAGTGTAACATTCACACATATATCTTGTTACACTCGCTTTTATCGCGATCCTTAACTCGTCAAAACCCACACCTTTAATCATGTTGATGAGCTCTTTCTTTTCTAGCAAGTTAATAAAAATAGGGAAAGGTCAGAAGATTTTACCTCGGGAGAAGGGCCTCTGTGTCACCCATTAGACAATGGCCTTGGTAGCCTTCACGGAGGTCAGCTTCATCGTCTTCTTCTCCCCACGCTGAGAATAGTTCCTTCTTTTTGGATGCTTCGACCTTTGGGTTAGTGCATGTCTTAGCAAGATACTCGTTTTCCAGGCAGATGTAGCATGTGTACTCATTGAGCACTCGCTTTGCTGAAGTTGATGAATCTCCTTGAAAAGCTTTCTTCTTGAACAATTTCTTGACCATATTTTTCATGAGGGAGACTTCCATGTCATTGTCCTCTTCCTCATCACCATTGTTGATGTCCATCTTTTCTAGAACCTTTGTAAGCTACAAATTGGTTCCAATGGCTTCTTTATTAGCTAAGC
>NW_027366975.1:0-63529 GCF_046119375.1 Phyllobates terribilis
CCACAAAGATGCACCTGATGACCTTTTTTCCATCTTAATCCTCATCTGCCTTGGGTTAAACATGTAGCACATACAGCCGAGCACTCTAAAGTGTGTCACCGTGACCTTCTTTTTGTACAGAACTTGGTATGGTGATTGAAACCCAAGTTTTTCTTGATGCATCCTTTTGATGACATGTGTTGTAGTAGTCATACACTATGCCTAGAACCGAGGTTGCACGTTCTTGGTATGCATCATGCTCCTGCACGTTTCTCCAAGGTGTCTATTATCCCTTTCAACAACTCCATTTCGTTGAGGTGCGTATGGACATGTGAACTGATGACGTATCACATGCTTCCTCAAATATTTCTCGAAATCCTCTGAGGTATATTCCACCATTATCAGTTCTGAGAAACCTTATCTTCTCATCGAGTTCCTTTTCCACCAGATCCTTGAACTTGATGAAGCTCTTAAGTACTTAACTTTTGAGCTCTAAGAAGTATACCCACACATATCTTGAAAAATCATCAATAAATGTGAGCATATATTGCTTACCGGAGAAATATGGTGTTTTCACTTTGCCAAACACATCCGAGTGTATAAGCTACAACGGTCTCAATGCTCGTACCTTCCATTCCATGAAAGGAAGCCTATGTGCTTTTCCAAACTAGCATCCCACACATACGGCTCCTTCACGCACTTCTAGAGCTGTAAGCCCCTTTACCAAGGCTTTCTTCATCATCAGCCGATTGTTGTGAACATCAGCCATCTCATGTTGACGAGCTTTATCTACATATGCATCACCAGCCGAGAACATGTACAATTTCCGCACATTCTTTCTTTCCATAAGAACTTCACCATGTATAGTTGCATTTGCCAGAACCTTGAAATCATCCGGACCAAACACAACATAGTTTCCTGCAGTTGTAATCTGAGGAACCAGCACGAGATTCTTCTTCATACCTGGCACATGGTATACGTCTTTCACAACCTTAGGACCTCCCTTGTATGGTGAAACCATCAAATCTCCGACATGTTGCACTGGATGCATAGTATTATCCATTGTGATGACTTCTTCTCTGCCTTCATACTTCCACAACTTTGTAAACTTTCTCATATCACCAGTCATGCGATGTGAGCACCCCGAATCAACTATCCATTCTTTCTCATAGTTGATTCATTTCTTCTTAACAAAATTAGCTATACAAGCTTGTGTAGAAGGAATCTCTACTATCATAGCAGTGAGTGAGATATAATCCTCCTCTTTTTTATTGCTACGTATGAGGCATCAACGTCCCATTCTTCTTCACTTTCCTCTTCATGAGTCCTTCTTGGTTCTGACTCAACCGAATTTCCTTTGACAATTCTCACTCCACAATCCCGAGCAAAGTGGCCTAGCTTCCCACACCTAAAGTATTTTCCCATCCTTTTCTTGGGGCCCACTTTATCCGGCTCAGGACCCACTCGTTCTTGATCCTTTTGTTTATCTCTACTCGCCCACCCCCCCTGAACGCAAATGGCTTCTTCTTATAATATGGTCTTTGGTTTTTCCCTTTATTTGAACAAAGGGCCTCCTCCTGATCTTTCATGGAAAGGCAGGCCATTTTCTTTACTAGTGTCTCCTGATTGACCAAGAGATTCTCTAACTCCAATAATCACTGTTGTGTTGTCCATCTTCGTATTGTCATAATGAAGCTATTTTACTCAGGCCTGAACTCGCGTATAATAATAGGCCTCCTACGTGCCTCACTAATAGCTGACTCTTTATCTAATAAGATATTTCATGACATATACTCTTCACTCTCATAAAATATTGAGATATTGACATTTGACCTTATGCAATTGTCACTATCTCATTTTCTAGCATTTGCAATCGGGCATCATTTGCACATGAAAATAGAGATGCAAATGTGTCCCATGCTTCTTTCGGAGTCTTTGCATCTCTAATATTCTCCATAATATGTATTTCAATTTTAACCTTAATGATATATAAAGCCTTAGCGGCATCTACCTTCCACTTTCGTAATGCTTCTGAATTTCTTGGAGTGCTATCTCGAGGACTTGTACTCGTACCCACTACTATCTCCCATAAATCTTGCCCCTGGAAATATGATTCCATGCATGATCTCCAGTACATAACGTTGTTTTTATTGAGCTTCTCAATTCCACTTCTCGTATTTGCAATGTCCTCCATTGCTTTGAGCAATTACTTCGGCAGTACAAAAACGCAATTTGAGAACTCCAAACTCCGACGGAAAATCGTGCCACTCCCCGAGTAACAAATATGATCCCATACCATAAAATTTTTCCGACCCCGACTAACAGCAAAGCCCGTACTATAAACTTGGCTCTGATACCAAATGTAGAGAAATTAAAGGCTTTGTTTTAATTTTGGCAAGATTTGAATAGGAAGTATATGTGGTGAAAGCAGAAAAAGATAGTATATTGGAACGAACTTTATATTGGAAGATGGAAATGTTGTTTGTTACATGTTACTACAAGGACCACTAGCCTCCTATTTATATATGTTGTATGTCGGTATAATAGGTCACCAATCTTCACCTCCTAATACATATTTTAATTGAGAAAATTCTAGACTAATATAGCTTAGTCACAACTCCACTTATCTCTCGATTCTTCTATAATCTATAGAGCATTGTTTTTATTTGTTTTTTATTTGTTAAGTCGGTGATGAATTCAATCACATGTGTATGGGTTCCTCCTGATGTGAATGGCCTCTAGACTATCACATTTCACCGCAATAGGATGAAGGCAAGAACTCCTATTTCGTGAAGAAGACGAGATAATTAACCATGAGAGCGAAGCTATCAATCGTCCGAGGGAGAGATATTGTTGGTGATTTTAGTGTCATCAATATATTTTAGTAGTAATGTGATTTACTAGAGGCCGATGTGATTTCACGTTAGGCTCGGAAACGAGTTTGGGTAGTGCGGAGTGCACGCTCGTTGAGCTAACATGTTATCAACCGCGAATACGGAGTAGGGGTCAAGGGGGCGCAGCCCCCTTGCGGGGGTGGTAGGGGGCGGAGCCCCTACGGTGCAAGCCCCCTTGTGGGGCGAAGCGCCAACGGGCCGCATGCGGCCCGTTGGCGCTTCTTTATTAACAGAATGGAAGGCCAGATCCTTTATTGGATTATTGGTAATTTCCGGAAATTGGCATAAATCCACATTCTGTTATTAACAGAATGGAACCGCCAAAACTGCCAAAAACCGATTCTGTTATTAACAGAATGTAACCGCCAAAACTGCCCAACCGCCAGATTCTGTTTTCTGTTGCTATCTCTACATAAGGAGGTTTCGGTCTCAATTACAAGGGTTACGAAAATATACTCCCTCTCTACTTTCTTGATCTGCATTCATATTGCCTGAACCAGATTGCCTTCTCGGATTATCCCTGCAAGAACTTTGTGGAATCCAGGCAGTAAATTGGGTCGAATTATCTTGTTCGGAAAGTGAACTGACACGATCCGTAGAAGAAGTCCAAGATTATCATCACAAATTTCCAACAAACGAACAAGATAAATTTCTGATAATAATGGCTGGAGGAAGTACGGTGAAGGAGATGACGACGAACTTTGGGAAACTGGACAAGTTCCAGGGACATGATTTCAGACGCTGGCAGAAGAAGATGCACTTTATGCTAACCGCGTTGAAGGTGGTGTACGTCCTGTCTACACCGATGCCTGAAGTGTTGGAGGAGGACATGATTGAAGCGATGAGGCGCAGTTCGAAATGGGAGAACGATGACTACATATGCATAGGACACATCCTGAACGATATGTGTGATCCTTTGTTTGATATTTATCAGAATGCCGAATTTGCGAAGAAATTGTGGGATTCTCTCGAATCCAAATATATGGCAGAGGACTCTTCTAGCAAGAAGTTCCTGGTTAGCGATTTCAACAACTACAAGATGGTTGATTCGCGGTCTGTCATGGGACAGTTCAATGAAATTCTCCGAATCCTCGGAGAGTTTGCACAACACGGGTTGAAGATGGATGAATCCATATCCGTCTCAAGTGTCATTGATAAGTTGCCTCCTTCTAGGAAGGAATACAAGCATACTCTGAAACATGCTAAAGAGGAACTAACTCTGGTTCAACTTGGAAGCGATCTTCACATAGAAGAATCTTTGAGGGCTTCGGATGATGACAAGAGCAAGGGTAAAGGTGTTGCTGGACCCTCGGTGAACATGATCGAAGAGGGTGGTAAGATCTTTAATAACAAGAACAAAGTAAAGAAGCGTGCTTTCAACAACAACAAAGGCAGTTTCGGTTCTAACAAGAAACCGAAACTTGAGTGTTGGAAATGTGGCAAAACTAGCCACTTCGAGAGGGATTGCCGATCTGGCAAGAAGCACGAGAACGCGAATGCAAGTGGTTCGGGAAAGGGGTCTAAGGACCAATCCCAAAACCAAGGTCAGAATTTAGTACGTGATTTGAATAGTTTGATTAAATATTCGGTATCACTAATTTCTGAAGCATTTTATGTGCAGGATGATGCTATCGCGTGGTGGATGGATTCTGGCGCCACAACACATGTTTGCAAGGATCGTTGCTGGTTCAAGACTCTTGTACCAGTGGATGACGGTTCTGTCCTTTACATGGGTGATGATCACTTCGCTCTGGTAGAAGGCAAAGGAAATGTGGTGTTAGAATTCAGTTCTGGAAAATCTTTGACTTTGTATAATGTTTTATATGTTCCTAAATTACGCAAGAACCTGGTTTCCGGTCCTGTATTAGATAAACTTGGTTACAAACAAGTTTCTGAATCTGGCAAGTATATCTTGTCAAAGTGTGGTGTACTTATTGGATTCGGTTATTATAATAGTGGCATGTTTATGTTGAATCTGAATGGAGTTCCTTATGATTCTGTTTCTGTATTTATGTCTACTTCTAATTTTATTAGTTCATCTTTATGGCATGCTCGTCTAGGACATGTGCATTATAATAGAGATTGCTTGAAATGTCTAAAGATGGTTTAATTCCTGGTTTTGATGGTAATGTAGAAAAGTGTAATACTTGCATGTTGACTAAGATCACTAGACAACCTTTTAGAAGTATAACCAGAAAATCTGTCATACTTGAATTAATACATAGTGATTTATGTGATTTACATGCTACTCCATCATTAGGAAACAAGAAGTATGTTATCACTTTTATAGATGATGCATCTAGGTTTTGCTATGTTTATTTGTTGCATACTAAGAATGAAGTCATAGATAAATTCAGAATTTATAAAACTGAAGTTGAATTGCAACAGAATGACTTGATTAAAATCTTACGTACGGATAGAGGTGGTGAATATTATGATCCTGTATTTTTCCAATCCGTGGGAATCATTCATGAAACTACGGCTCCTTATACACCACAACAGAATGGTGTGGCTGAAAGAAAAAATAGAGCTCTTAAGGAAATGGTGAATGCCATGTTATCTTACTCTGGTTTGAGTGAAGGGTTTTGGGGAGAAGCCATGTTAACGGATTGCTATTTATTAAATAGGGTTCCTAATAAAAGGAACAAGACTACCCCATATGAACTTTGGTATAAGAAACGACCCAACTTGACGTTTTTGCATGTTTGGGGGTGTAGGGCCGTGGTTAGACTCCCGGACCCTAAAAGGAAAACTTTGGGTGAAAAGGGTGTTGATTGCATCTTTGTTGGATATGCTGAGCATTCCAAGGCTTATAGGTTTTATGTTATGGAACCTAATGATTCGGTTTCTATTAACACAATTATAGAATCAAGAGATGCTATCTCTTCAGTACCAAGACCAAGGAACACTATACCAAATTCTGATGAATCTCTAAGGGATAATCATTCAAATGATATACCAAGTGAGACTCTTGAACCCCGTAGAGGTAAAAGAGCTAGAAAACCTAAATCTTATGGTTCTGACTTTCAACTATATTTAGTTGAGGGATCAAAGGATCAGGTTGAATCCCAATACTCTTACTGTTATAGTATAGAGGAGGATCCAAGAACATATGATGAAGCTATTAAATCTCGAGATTCTGCTTTTTGGAAAGAAGCAATTGATGATGAGATTGGCTCTATCATGGAAAACAATACTTGGGTATTGTCTGATTTACCACCAGGTTGTAAACCACTGGGATGCAAATGGATCTTCAAAAGGAAGATGAAAGTCGATGGTACAATTGACAAGTTTAAAGCTCGATTGGTTATCCAAGGCTTTAGACAAAGAGAAGGAATCGATTACTTCGATACCTATGCTCCAGTTGCTCGTATCACTACTATTAGATTGTTAATTGCCTTGGCGGCTATTCACAATTTAGTGATCCATCAAATGGATGTCAAACAACATTTCTAAATGGTGATTTGGAAGAAAAAATGTATATGAAGCAACCAGAAGGATTTGTAATGCCTGGTAATGAGCATAAAGTGTGTAAGTTAATTAAGTCATTGTATGGGCTAAAACAAGCACCAAAACAATGGCATCAAAAGTTTGATGAGGTTGTCTTGTCTAGTGGTTTCATTCTAAACCAAGCTGACAAGTGTGTATATAGCAAATTTGATGCATCCGGTAGAGGTGTTATCATTTGTCTATATGTTGATGACATGTTGATATTTGGCACTGACCAAAATCAAGTTAATAAAACAAAGAGTTTTTTGTCATCAAAGTTCTCCATGAAGGATATGGGAGAAGCGGACGTTATTCTTGGTATTAAGATTAAACGGGAGAATAAAGGGATTGTAATTACACAATCTCATTACATTGAGAAAATACTCAAGTAGTTTAATCGTGAAGATTGTTCTCCGGTAAGTACTCCCATGGATCCGGAAGAAAAACTTATGCCAAACACAGGTGAACCTGTGGATCAGCTCGAATACTCAAAAGCTATAGGCTGTTTGATGTATGCTATGACGAGCACTAGACCGGATATTGCATATGCGGTTGGTAAATTGAGCAGATTTACTAGTAATCCTAGTAGACATCATTGGCATGGAATAACAAGGGTATTCAAGTACTTGAAGGGTACTATGAATTATGGTTTGTCATATGTGGGATTTCCTTCGGTATTAGAGGGTTATACGGATGCTAGTTGGATAAAAAATGTTGAAGACTCATCCTCTACAAGTGGATGGGTGTTCTTGCTTGGGGGAGGTGCCATTTCATAGGCTTCCAAGAAGCAAACATGTATAACTAGCTCCACAATGGAATCTGAGTTTGTAGCTTTAGCCGCCGCTGGTAAAGAAGCGGAATGGCTAAGAAACTTAGTATATGAGATTCCAATATGGCCTAAACCAATATCACCTATTTCTATCCGTTGTGATAGTTCTGCCACGTTGGCTAGAGCTTATAGTCAAATTTACAATGGCAAGTCTAGACACTTGGGTTTTAGACATATTATGATTAGGGAGTTAATCATGAATGGGGTAATATCCATTGAGTTTGTTCGGTCGCAACAAAACTTGGCTGACCACTTGACGAAGGGGTTGGCTAGGGACTTAGTGAGTAAGTCGGTAATTGGGATGGGATCAAAGTCCATTTAAATCTACTAGCTATGGTATACCCAATTCACTTCTAATACATCGTTAGAAGCAGAATTCAATGTGGAAAGACCATAGTTAGAGATTGGAGCGCATGTGTTTATCTTCCCAAGGTATGTGCTCAGACCTGCGAGTGATGGTTAGGTTGAAGTATATCTTCTTAATGGTTCTTTTGACAAATTGCAAATGCAGGTGCAAGACTAAAAGGACCACCTATGTAAGCATGAAGTTTTCCCGCTTCAAGAAGGTAGGACTTGGCTTCCTATATGCTTATTAATGGATAAGGACACATGGCTTGTAAAGTGTCAAGTATGAATAGTAGAGTGTTGTAGAAACATTTGTGTATAATATCTTCAGGTATTCAAATGGGTTGACGGGTTCAATCGTTACGACACCCCGATTCTCGAGTATTTGGAATGTGTATTGTACTAAGATGAAAATTCAATCGCAAGACATTTTCATTTATGCATTTGTTTGATCGTAATGTTTTGTGTTTATACACTTGTATATATTATTATATATACTGAGTAGATCAAGGATTACACTAAAATGGGGGGATATGTTGGTGATTTTAATGTCATCAATACATTTTAGTAGTAATGTGATTTACTAGAGGCCGATGTGATTTCACGTTAGGCTCGGATACGAGTTCGGGTAGTGCGGAGTGCACGCTTGTTGAGATAACATGTTATCAACCGCGAATACGGAGTAGGGGTCAAGGGGGCGCAGCCCCTCGCGGGGGTGGTAGGGGGCGGAGCCCCTACGGTGCAAGCCCCCTTGTGGGGTCTTTATTAACAGAATGGAAGGCCAGATCCTTTATTGGATTATTGGCAATTTCCAGAAATTAGCATAAATACACATTCTGTTATTAACAGAATGGAACCGCCAAAACTGCCAAAAACCAATTCTGTTATTAACAGAATGTAACCGCCAAAACTACCCAACCGCCAGATTCTGTTTTCTGTTGCTATCTCTACATAAGGAGGTTTCGGTCTCAATTACAAGGGTTATGAAGATATACTCCCTCTCTACTTTCTTGATCTGCATTCATATTGCCTTAACCAGATTGCCTTCTCGGATTATCCCCGCAAGAACTTCGTGGAACCCAAGCAGTAAATTGGGTCGAATTATCTTGTTCGGAAAGTGAACTGACACGATCCGTAGAAGAAGTCCAAGATTATCATCACAAATTTCCAACAGATATTCGGCTTCAGATGAAGATGAGTGAGATTGTTGATTGCTTCTTTTATTTCAACAAGATGGATGAACCTCCTAGCATGATGACGTAACCACTGGCTGAGTATCGAGTGCAGGGAATGCTGCCCAATTGAAATCGCAATAAGAATGAAATGTAATGATGGGTTTTCCAAATGTAATAAGCCATGGTTAAGTGTACCCTTGTGGTATCTAAGAGTGATAAGAGCTGCTCGATAATGTATTGTACTTGGACTATGCCTATATTGTCTCAAATGTTGGACAACGAAGGGAATATCAGGCCTGGAGTTTGTGATGAGATTTTATTAACCGTCCAGTCTTCTATCAGATGTGGCTTCAGGTAGGAAGTCTTTTGGTGTTGAATCCATTTTGCCAATAGTATCCAATGGATTGTTTGTGAGTGCCGAATGTTCAGAATGAATGTCCTTCAGAATCTGAGTGATGAATTTTCTTTGTGACATAATGATGCCTTAGTCGAATGCAGGAATTAAATTCCTAGGAAGTAACCCAAATTTGAAAGATCTTTGATTTTGATGTGATAGAAAATATCATCTACGTAGATTGCCAGAAGCGTCACTTAAGAGCCAGATTTCTTGTGGAACAAGGAGTAGTCATTTGGAGATTGACTAAACTCGTGAGATAAGAGAGAGTCATTGATGCAAGGCATGTCGTATCCATACAAAGATTTAATCAGTAGACAACAATCCTGGACTTTTAGAGCAAATATTCCTTGAGCTAACTTCATGTAAAACCCTTCATGGTGGTCTTCATGCAAGAACACTTAATTGACATGTCAATGATGTGGTGCTTGGGTGGTAAGTGTGCTATCCCCCCACCCCTTTGCCCAGGGTTCAAATCCTGGGAAGCACCACTTAAATAAGGCATCCCCCATCCTAGTGATGGGGGTAGGGGCCCGCCTAATGCAGGGGGGCCCCGTTGTTGACCCAATAAAAAAAACACGTAATTGACATCAAGTTGTGGCAATTTCCAACCCTTCTTTACTACGACATCTATCATGATTATAACGGTTGTCATTTTAATGATTGGAGAAAAAGTTTATGTGAAGTCTATGCCCCTTACTTAGTGCAACCTTTGATTATTAATCTATCCTTGCAACACTCCAATGTGTCGTGAAGTTTAAATTTCAACTTGTACACCTACTTCAAGCTTGCGGGTTTCTTTCATGATGACAAATGAACAACATCCCATGTATGATTGGTATCTTGAGAAAAAATCTCTTTATCCATTACTTCCCTCTATTCTGGAGAGGAATAGGCTGCTTCAAATGTGTTGGCTTAATAATGTATATGCATGAGCTACAAAATGTTGGTTTGATTGTGTAAGAGATTGAAACTTAACTGACACAGGATCACGACTAAGGGTCCGTTCGTCTAGAATACATTTTCAATTATAATGACGTTTTTTGAAATAAGGAATTTTTAATTCTTGGATTTCGTGCAAAAAAGTAGAAGAAAGTTCTAGAAAAACGACATTATAATGTGTTTTAGGCGAACAACATTTTTCTAAAAAACCCCATTATAATTGAAAATGGCATTATAATGTGCATAGGCGAACGGACCCTAAGATCAGAGAAGACATAATAACAGATGTCTTCCATGTGATTCTGTTTGAACGTCTCAAAGAAGAAGTTGTTGTTGGTTCTTGAATTTGAGCATCCAAATTGATGTTTTTCTTTCAACTGTACTAGATCTGGAGCTTGAGCATTGGCCTTTCCGACTAAATCCATGGTATGATCATAACTAAAATCTACCGAGCTAGAAGGAAACATTGATGAAGAATCACTTGTAGTTGTAGAGAAAGACGTGGAATTTTCATAGAAAACAATATCTCTTGAAATAAAATACTTCTATTTATTAATAAATTAAGTAACTTATAAACATTGTTTTTTGATGGATATCCAATGAACACACATCTTGACGACCTTGATATGAATTTATCACGACCTACTTTGGAAGTTGATGCCATAACTAGATATCCAAAAGTGCACATGTGATCTAATGATGGTGATTTCCCAAACATAACTTCATTAGGAGCTTCCTCCTATGACCAAGTTTGGAAATCTATTAATCAAGTATGTTGTTGTCTAACAAAAAATCAATCTAGCAAGCAATCGACAAACAAGAATTGTTGTCAAAAAACTCAAAAAAACAATGATTTGAGGGTAGATGTTCAGCAATGTCAAAGCAGTAATTGAGACAAGAAAACTTCTCCTACAGCTTGATCATTAATACTTAATCAGAAAGTGCTCTAAAGAGCTTACAAAAGGACTCAAACAAACCTCCTACAGTTACTGCATAACCCACGACAGATGGTGGAACAAATCCACTCACAATTGACTTAACTGCTTCCTACAATCTAGCTAAGAAACAAATACTGAATTTCTCAAATTACATAATAAAATACGAGCTATTAAACTTAACTAATTAGACAGATAAATATGTTTGAATTCTATTTCAACACCCTACCTTAATTCAAACCTGTACACACCTATCTTCTTCATGAAATGGTAGTGCTTCACCTGACTTAGGCCCTTTATAAACAAATCTGCATGTTGATCATTTTTTTCCACAAAACCTCAACACAATCTTCTCCTTAGCTACAAGCTTCCTTACATAATGATGTTGAACTTCAATGTGCTTTTTCCTAGCATGAAAAGCAGGATTCTTTGTCATTGCAAACGTAGATTGATTGTCACACCATATCTATGTTGCAATCTTATGAGAACAACACAAATCCTCCATCATCTTCCTTAACCAGACATCCTGTCTAGATGCAGCTCCAGCTGCCACATACTCTGCTTCAGATGATGATAAATCCATTGTTTCTTGCTTCTTTGAGCTCCATGTCACAGCTCCTGAGCCAAGGCTAAACACGGACCCTGATGTGATCTTTCTGTCATCTAAGCTCCCAACCCAGTCACTGTCTGTATAGCCCATTAGCTTCAAATTCTCACAAGATTTGTACCAGATTCAATAATCAATTGACCCAGCTACAAACTTGAGAATTCTCTTTGCTACTCCCAGATGTTATCTTGTAGGTGAGTGCATATATCTTGAAACAACACTCACACAATATGCAATATCTGGTCTAGTGTGAGTCAGATAGTTTAGACCTCCTATTAGACTTCTGAACATCCTTTCATCACATCTCTTAGTTCCATTCTCTCTCTCAAGCTTGTCATTTGTGTTCATTGGTGTGACTGCCACTTCACACTCTTCCATGATAAACTTCTTGATCATATCTCTAGCATATTTTTCTTGATACACAAACACACCTTCTCTTCTCTGTATCACTTCAAGTCGAAGAAAACATTGAAGCAATCCTAATTTAGTCATCTCAAACTCACTTTTCATAACAAATAGAAACTTTGACAGCAGCTTCTTTGTTGAAGTAGATTATATCATCTACATATAGACATATCACAATGAACTCCTCTTTTTCTTCCCTTCTCACATACAGTGTTGGCTCATTCCCACTCATCTTGAAGCCATTCCTTGTAAAGAAGGCATATATTCTGCTATACCAAGCTCTTGGTGCCTGTTTTAGGCATTTGGTAGCTTTTCTCAGTTAAAGCACTTTGTGTTGTTCTCCTTTATGAACAAATCCCTCAGGTTTCTCACCAAAAACTTCCTCCTGGAGTTCCCCATTTAGGAAAGCAAACTTCACATCAAACTGAAACACTTGAAGCCTTTTCTGAGTTGCTATGCAAGGATCAATCTTACTATCTCAAATCTGGCCACAGGAGAGAATGTCTCCTCAAAGTCTATCCCCTCTTTTTGTGCATACCCCTTAGCCACAAACCTTGCCTTGTGCTTCAGAAAACTCCCATTTGTCTTAAACTTGATTTTTAACACCCATTTCAAGCCTATGGCATTCTTTCCATCATGAAGATCAACTAGACTCCAAGGCTCATTCTTTTGAATAGATCTCATCTCCTCATTCATTGTTTCTGTCCAACTCTTGTTGAAGGCTGCTTCTTCATAGCTGGAGGTTTCTACAACACTTAGAGCAAGATCACAGTTGTCATAGATCTCAGCAAGAGATCTGAACTTTCTTGGGGTGGAGTCATCTGAGGAGCTTGAGGTTGAACTGCTTGCCCCTGAACTAGGATCGTTACATGATGTGCTAGACAAGCCTGAGCTGCTTGATGGAGATAGTGAAGTAGATGAATTGGACTCTATCTACCGTTAATCAAACTCATGCACTTGATCATTTTTATCTGCAATAGCTTCTTCAACTCTGTCAACTACAATCATTTCTTTCTGAATTGTCACAGCTTGCTTCATCTTCCAATCCCACTTGGAATTTTCATCAAACTCAACGTTTCTGCTAATGATCACTTTATTCTCAACTGGATCAAACAACTTGTAAGCCTTAGACTGATATGAGGATCGCGCCTCTGAAGAAAAGAGAGAAGATACAAGTAATCGGATTAAAGCGTGTTCACGGGTAGAATCATAAGTGTGCGCTTAGAGAATTTGGTCCATAGAGGGAAGCCATTGATGCAACAAACTTAAGGGGGATGGAAACAACTGGAGGTTGTTAGGATTTCTACTTTTGGATAGTGGATTTACAGGGATCGCAAAGCTGGAGAAATAAAGAGAAGAGTTGAAGGCACAGATTGCCGACGTGGAAGCTAGAAGATCAAGTTGAAGAAGCACAAACCGATATGGAGGGTTGATGCATTTCAAGAGTGAAGATGATCACGCGGATCGCTGAGATGGTTGTCTTCCAGTGCAGCAAGATCTAGAATTGCTAGCTTAGGGTTGTAAATTAGAATTACTATATAAGGCGTGCATAGGAGTGTTGTTAGGCACGAGTTTTGAGCGTCATGAGCTGAAGAGAGCAAAGAGATTAAGTTAGAGAGAAATCTAGAGGAAAGCTACATAGAGCTTAAGTCGATGTGAGCAAAGCTATAGCCTAAAACACTTAGGAGCTTGATAGAGAAAGATTACTTGTATGAGCTGAAGGATACGTGTATTTTGAGAGAGAGTTGCACAAAGCGAAGAGTAGCTTAAGTGTGTAATTGCTTTTGATATAATACAAGTTAGTGTTGAGTTTCATCCTGGGCATATTAGAAGCTTAGGGTTCTCACCTTGGTAAGTCTTTGCACGAGCCAAGCATCTTTAAATCATTTTAATTATGCATAATTATAGCTAATCTCTATTCCGCAATCTAACTCTATAGCTTATATACCTACTTGAGTTTAATTTGACATTACCACAAGTTTACAAGATAAATCATCGATCCTACATGAATTCTATGAATGGTACAATGAGACGTAAGTAATTTTAACTCTATTTTGATTAAACTTTCCATTAACACTTTCCAATATTTAACTTCTCTATATGTTAGTGGATTCAATGATGAAAATGCAAAGATAATGGGATTTGAATAGCATATTGGCAAGGACTTCTTCAATTTACTTTTTCCATTCAAATGTTGCCTGAGTGATGATGTAAGTGTTCTTTTTATAACTGTTCTACAATGTGATGATAGTTGTTATTAATATGATGACACTTTAGAATATGATGACATTTTAAGTATGTGATGAACGATAATTGTTATGAATACTTAGTGGGATGACATGTATTTTATGATGACACTTATGCTATGTGATGACAGTTTAATAGTGTGATGACACTTATGATATGTGATGACACTTATGTTATATGATGACAGTTTAATAGTGGGATGACACTTATGCTCTGTGATGACAACCGTTAATAATGTGATGACACTTATAATTTGATGACTACTATTATATGATGACACTTATGCTATGGGATGATAGTCGTTAATAATGTGATGATACTCTAGAATATGATGACACTTCAATATGCGATGATAGTTTAAGTATGTGAAGACAGGTTATTATCATGATAGTGTAGAATATGATTACAATTTAGTATGTGATGATAGTGTAGAATATGATGACAATTTAGTGATGACACTTAAGTACTTGATGAAAATATTGGCCTACACTATTATACTCTCTGTGATGAAGCCTATGTTCTTGTGATGACACTTTTACTACTGTGATGATAGTGGTTTTACTGCATGATGACATCATATAAGAGAAGCTTTGGCCTACATGCATAAGAGAGTCTATGACGAGCCTGACAAGTTCAAGAAGATTGCTTTTGTAGATTGGTTGTGGTACAAGATTCATAATGCACCGAGTGTAGAAAGTTATATGAATGGCCAACAACCTATCGCAAAGATCTTATTTTCGTATTTCAATGGTACACGTCCTGAATTGTTTGGAAAGTCGTGGTACTACGATGTGACTACTATTTACTCACCCATTTTGATTGAAATTTTTCACTTTGTTGGTTTAGAGATTGATTTGATTCAGTCTAGAATAAGAGTGATGGACTGTTTGCTTGGGTTGTACACTGATACTGAAATGGAAGGACTAATTCGCCCCCTTTGTAAATTTTTTCCTTTTCTAATGAAGAGGTCATAGAGATTTGGTCATCTTGGAAGTTTCAATGAAGATTTCACCTTCATCATAGACCATATTCTACCACAAGATGAACAAGGGTAAATTTTACATTTTTATTACATGTATAAAATTTCATATAATTTAGTAATACTAACTTATTTTTTATATATATATTTGTTCTAGGGATAACTGCATGATTTTTTCAATCAAGTGCTTGGAACATGCTGCGTTCGGTAGATGTTTGAAGGATTTAGCTTTAGATCATCAAAAATATTTTGGGATGAAGGTCTTCATGGACCACCTTAAAGAATATATGAGACCTAATGACGAGTATGTGGCATTGTCATCACAAATATTTTGGGATGAAGGTTTAAGGATGCTTGATGATATAGAAAAGAAAGAGATCTCTAAGAAGACCACAATGAAGGATTTAATTCTAGGGACATAGATCTTATACCTAGGTTTAGTTTAGGAATTTCTGAACTTTCTTTGTGATCACAGAGATCGTATACCTATGTTTCGTGTGATAAAAATATTTTTACGATGAGAGTGTTTTATGTGGTAACAACTTCTTCTAAGATGACAAACTCTTATGTAATGAAAGTTTATTTGATTATAGATTATGTGATGACAACTTATTTGTGATGAGAGGTTCTTTTTCTTAGTCATTGTTTGATGACAATATCATAGTTTGATTATCATCTACCCATTCAAATAAAATATATGATGACAATACTCTTCATGTGATGACACTTGATTTGAAATGGTAATTGGCCAATTAAAATCTGATGACATTCAAATAACAATACTCTTTGTGATGACATTCAAATATAAAAACATTTCAACAATCGATCAATGTACTAATGTTTTCTCTGTCATGCAGTGACAAAACCCAGTTTTTGATGACATTATTGATGACCAATTACCCTAATCCACTTGCATCGTAGTGTGCCTACTACTTAATTGTTTGAACTTGTATGATGTCTTGTCGTGTCCTGTATCCCCCCATTCGCCACACTTGATGGGCTTTCATTTCTGTTAGTTTGAGCTTGCTCAGACTAATCGCTTCTTTTGTTTTGATGATGATAAACACTACATTTGATCTATCTTGTGTTTTCTAAGATTTACATGAGTAGCTTAAGAAGCCAAGAGAGTCGCTTTGACTAAGCTAACAAGCTAGAGACTAGCTTTGAGCCTTGCAAAGATAGTAGATATAGAAAAGGCAGTCTCAACCAACTCTAAGTTGAAGAATCACAATTCAAGAGTGAATCACTCATATCTATAAAGGTTTTCAACAAGCGAATCACTCATATCTATACTCGCTTTGTTGAGAGTTAGTCTTTGGATATTAGCTTTATAGATTTTGTTCATTGATTATAAAGTAAGTGTAACATTCACATATATATCTTGTTACCCTTACTTCTATCTCGATCCTACCCCTCGTCAAACCCACAATTGGTATCAGAGCCAGGTTACTCATATGCATTGATTGACACTCGCTACACATATCCTTCTATGTTGTTGTGAATCATGGAGAACAGGAAAATTTCTCTTGTTTTAAGATTACGCAGGAAGATATTCAGAGAACAAGACAGTTTCAAAAACGAAGGACAACCAGCTACACATCCAAATCAAGCCAATGGTGTTCTATCTCCAGATTCAAACTCTCGCTCAAGATCGGACTCGGTGTGCTTCAATTGTCTCTGTCATCGACATTCAACCGAGGATTGTAAGAATGAAGATCCTAAGAAGATATTATGGGGAGACTACTCAGATGATGAGACTAAATGTCAAGATACTTGTCTTATCACTGCCAATGACTCCGAGGCTGAAGACACCAAAGTAGTTTCTCTAGGCTTTGAGCTCCTTTCTAAAGACACCCTTGTTGATCTCTTACCTGAGTTGGCCTTGGATCATGAAGTTGTTCGTGCTAAGGAGGAATCCCAGCAGGAAGAACTTTGTGATCTAAGGGATCAAATAGAAGAGTTAAATAAGCGATTGTCTACAAAGCCTGCACTTCTTACTAAATCTTGTGAGCTTTGTAATGACAATGGCTTAGCTTCTGTCCAAAGCAATAACTCAGTTATTACGAGCATGATTGATGAAGTCTTAACTAAGATAGAAAATCTAGTTGTGTCTGTGGAAGCCAAAACTGTTAACCAAATAGTTTTCGTGAAAGCTAGACCAAGGTTAGGCTACAACAATCATGATTCGTCCAACTCAGGCAGTTCTCTATCTTGCGAGCTACATGATAAAATCACTAAGCTAGACAAGGAACTTCACTCATTTCGTGCTGAAAACACATATTTAAAAGGCAAAGTGAATGTTCTAGAGAAGAAACCAGATTAGGATGAGCAATGGTACCACGGAGAAAAAGCGAATTTCATGTATATCAAAAAAGTGCGTTCTTCTCCTAACACTCAACCTCTTACACGACGAGAATCATTTCGCCCTAGAAAAGGCAAATATGGTTATATTCGATATAACCACTATTGCACTTTCTATGGGAATAATGGTCACGCAAAGTATGAGTATGAGCATTTACAAACGCTTAAACAAAGTCCTTATAAGTCT
This sequence comes from Phyllobates terribilis, assembly GCF_046119375.1. Lineage (NCBI taxonomy): Eukaryota > Metazoa > Chordata > Amphibia > Anura > Dendrobatidae > Phyllobates > Phyllobates terribilis. Next base: position 17,769 of record NW_027366975.1, read on the forward strand.
ATTAAGACTAAATCTAAGGGTCATATTGGTCAAGCGAGTGTTGCTCAACATAAGCCTGACCAAAGCGATTCTTCTAAGACTCGGTGCTACATATTAGGCCCTCAAAATCCAAGCACGGACAAACCAAAGCACAGCGGAAGCCTGCTTCTAAAGGTAACAAGGTGCTTGATCTTAATGATGAATGCTACTATGAGGAAAACTTCAAAATTGTGAAGATGAGTGTTCCACCTTCCAGTTCTGGAATTTTTTATGCTAACAACCCTACGAAGACAACACTTCATTGGGTCTCCAAAGCTTGATCTTATGTTTGCAGGTTTGCAACGAAGAGTAGGTTCTTAATGAGCAGATGCGGTTGAAGCGAAAGATCATTGCAGTCTGTATATACATAGTTCGAGCGAAAGATCACAATGTAATAGTCATGTAGTTTGAGCAAAAGATCACTACATACAAGGGCTATGTCAACAACTCTAAATTCCAAACTACAAGGAGGAGATCTCTATCTCCTTCAGATCTGAACTGAATAGATCAAGTATGAGAAAAAATCTAATATACTTCTCCTTCATTCTTATCTTACAGGAGGTATACCTTGTTCTTTGGAGATTTAATGTCGCCTTTCTCAAAAGCATGACTCACTCAGTGGCGCAGCTACATATATTATTTAAGAGGGAGACTCAGTTAGTTGAAAGCGAGTTTCTAAGATTCTCAAGAGACTCTTTACTTATGCTCGGTTAACTGCATCCAACAAACTGTCTATCTATGTTGGAGAGCTTTTTGATAAAGGTGAAGTTTACTCGTGCACTAGAAGAGAGTCAAATTGTTGACATTTTTACTAAAGTGCTAAACCGGGTACCTTTCTTAAATCTAATGCTTCAGCTGGGCTTAATTCTTATTAATTAGACCATTCGTCCACTCGATGTAATTTCCTTCATACTGGCTATGTTTAAGAATTTTATTTTATCTTTGGGAACTTAGGATGAGGTGCGATTTCATGATCTTTTTTTGTTAACTTGCTATATCTACACCAGAAATGTCTAGCTTGATGAGTATATTGATACAAACATGTTCCTATCCTATGTATCATTGCATGCTTTTATTTACCTCTCACGAAAGTGGTGATCGTCTTCTTGCATATTACATGCCTAAGAAATTATCCACTTCTAAGTGTCCCTAAGCCTGACTTTAATGCTTGCTTCCTGATTCTTGATATATCTCCACACAGGAAGTATACATTATTGTTACAAAAAGCCAGTATCCTCATATGCACATGCTTAATACATGCTAAATTTGAGTGTGAGTGACCCCCTTATATGTGCATTATATCCCCTCATTATTGCGCTTTTAAGTTTATGTTAAGCTTCTATATCACATCTCAAGAGTGATCAAAATTCTCTCAGTATAAGTAACAAAGCGCCAATCTATAAAGCGAGTGAAGAATGACTTCCTCGAAGCCCAACAAAACTATCTAAATCAAGTGCTAATCAGGCGAGGTGAATTATGAAGTCTACACATTACTGCCATACCATGTCCAGTCTCGCTTCACGTATATTAGCTCGAGACCAGTGCTAAGCCACTCTTTATCATTTTGGCACTGAGACAAGAGAAGCCACTCCAAGAAAAAAAATCAAATCTATTGGTAAAAGTGATAGCATGCATTTTAGTATAGTTTAGGTCATGTTTATTTTGTCTTAGTAGAGTCGTTTTGCGTCTTTCTAGTCTTGTTTTATATTATTTTCATAGTTTTCTTTGTAAAGTCGGTATCTACTCTTTTGTTTGATGATTACAAGTGATTTGGAGGCATTTTTATTGGAGATCATGAGCATCCACGGAATGGTGTTCGAGTCAAAAGATTATCAAAGAAGGAACCTAGCGAAGAAGGGCTCAAGGAAAGATGGGAACGAGCCATGACGGAGCTGCGTTGATGAGGGGAAATAGAGGGATACTCGGCCTTATACTCGGCCGAGTATCCGCCTGAATATCCATGAAAGGGCCGCCAATGCAGAGAGATACTCGGCCCATTACTCAGCCGAGTATCTGGCCGAGTTCGGCACCCCTCCTCCGAGAATTTGTGTTTTTCCTTGGAACTCTTGGACTTATTGGGGGTTACTTTTGGATGACCTTTGGAGAGTTATAAAAAGGGGGGTTTATAACTTGTTTAGGGCACCATCTATCAACATCCCGATCCACCTCTCTCTCTACCTCTCTTTAGCCACTTTCAATACCCTAGCTTGCATTTTGGAGATTGTTGAAGAATTATCAAGAATTGGATTTTATATTCTAGATTGAATCAAGTATTTCTCTATTTCTCATCTAGATATATGAATTTCTTTGTTCTTATGATGTCTTTGATTGTTTCTCCCATTATGCGTAGCTAAATCCATATTTCTAGGATTGGGGTGATCCCAATAATGAATTGGTAGATTTTGTTCTTGTGTTTGTCTTTGAAAGCATGGATTCTTGTTTGATTTGATTCTAGGGTTATGATTGAGATTGAGATTATCAATTAGAATTCTATTAGGTTGAGTCTGAAAGGAGATACCTATAGATTTCTGTTAGACATGGCATGAGTCTGAAAGGAGATTGTTTATGTTGGATTACCTAGAATTGAACCCGAATAGACTTGTTTGTTCTTGTGGAGATATAAGTAATCATAGAAACCTAGGTTAGGTTGGACATAGTTGAGCACAAAAGTGGATGTTAACCTAGTCTAGTTCTAGTTTCTAAGTGCCTAGTAGTCTATGCTTGATTAACTTTGCACGACAGTGATTGTTAGTTGGAGTTTAGATACGTCTACTATTGTCTAAAAGGAATTTGTAGATATATTTGATTGCTTAACGTCAAACAAGTCCATGCTATTCTTTGATAAACGCATCTTGTAATCTACCAAGGAGTTTTTGTGGTGATCCTTAATCCTAGATATTTCTCATTCACATATCTTTCCAAAGTTGTGTTTTCTCATTTTCATAGCATAATCGTCATATTATCCTATTAAGACTTAGCTTACTAGTTTAGTTACAAAAGATACTACTTTGTCCTCGAGGGAACGATACTTGAAAATCTCCAATTGATCCCATACGCTTCTGGGTAGGTTTAGCCCTGGTGAACATACTAAGAAGAAGGTGATTTGAGTTTATACTCTTATTTGCTTTCTGAATTCTCTTTGAATGACTCTGTGATAGACTAGCTAGGGTTCCAGCTACAAAAGGCGTGAGGAATAATATATATATTTACAGTATACTTTAGATTGATTTTAGTAGCTTGTGTGCTTCATGGTTACTATCTCGCTTGCATTCTCCTTGCATGATTATGCTTGTTATCTGAGTTAAGCATGACCGAGTACCTTATTTTTAGTTCCCTTTGATGAATTTTATATGTCATTTCGATGATGCCAAAAGGGGGAAACGGTTTGGGCAGGTGAAGGATTGAGGTAGAATACTCTTTCCGGTGTCAAATATGGGAAGAATTTAGACCAGCTTGCTCTAAGGGGGGATAAAGGTACACTCGCTAAGTGGATTTAGCGAGATTTTGAGCAGATTTGGTCAATCTGTTGAGTATCAGTTTAAGCTTCATTGTATATCTTATAGCTTAACTGAGTAAGTTTTGAAATAGATGTGCTTACACTGGTTAAGTTTTTGTCATCATCAAAAAGGGGGAAATTATTAGTTTGAGCTTGCTCAAACTAATTGCTTTTTTTATCTTGATGATGATAAACACTATATTTTATATGCCTTGTATTTTCTAAGGTTTACAGGAGTAGCTTAAGAAGCCAAGAGAGTTGCTTTGACCAAGCGAACAAGCTAGAGACTAGCTTTGAGCCTTGCGAAGATATAAAATATATCAAAGGCAATCTCAACCAATTCTAAGTTGAAGAATCACAATTCAAGAGTGAATATGTGAAGAAGAGTTGAAGAACAATCACTAGTGGAAAGACGAAGAGAGTCGCTGCCGGCTCGTGTATCCAGTGCTTTGACGATGAAGATATAAAGTGAAGGAAATCTTCATAGGTAGCTTAGTCTGCACCAGCGTGTAGAGTATTCGTAACAGATGATGGGAAAGACGTGAAACTCGGGATAGTGGATCGCCAGCGTGGACAAATTGAAGCGGAGTGGTGTGGAAGTGGATCGCGAGGGTGGCAGAGTTTGTTACAAGTTTGTTGCTCAAGAAAAAGGAGAAATCTGTGGAGGAACTACCTGTAGAGTAGTCGCACGAATTGCCAAGGTGGCAATCTCCTTTATTAAAATATTGTATAGAGTTTTCTAACTTGGGGAAGAAGTTTAGGATTTCTATAAATAGGTGTAATTGTTGTATGCATTCGCATGAGCTTGGAAACATCGAGAGGGAGAGAAAGTCTAGCTAGCACAAACAAAATAGGATCTCGAAAGCCTGGGAGTTAGTATGTTGAGTGTCTTGGAGGGATGCAACAGGGCTGGAAACTGGGAGGTTAGTAAGGTTGAGTGTTTGGGGCATAGTTCATGATCTCTGAGGGAGCGAGTGTCGTCTATACAACTTGAGAGCAACAATCGTTGTAAGTGAGTTGAACACGAGTGTATTGAGTGGAAAATTATAAGGCCTTGTAATTCTTTGTTCAGTATATTCAATATATTGATCAGTTTCATCCCGGGTAAGTATTATTGTCAAGGGTTCTTGCCTTACCAAGTCTCTCTGTGCATATTAAGCTGAATCTTTCATGTATCAATCTAAGATTCATATTGTGGCATTTCCCTTGATATTCCGCATGTACAACATACTCACTTTCTAGCGTGTTGTGCTTACTTAAGGGAAAAAGACTCGCTTAAAAGTGTTTTTAACTTCCGTATATCCTAAACACTAAAGCTAGTCAATTGAGCTACTCTTCTCTAAGAGCTAGTCGATTCAAAGCTACTCTGTAAAGGTTTTCAACAAGCAAATCACTCATATTTGTACTCGCTTTGTTGAGAGCTAGTCTTTGTATACTAGCTTTGTAGCTTTTGTTCATTGATTATAGAGTAAGTGTAACATTCACATATATATCTTGTTACACTCACTTTTATCTCGATCCTACCCCTCGTCAAACCCACATTTTCTTCTTGATGATACTTCTTCTAATCTCCACTTCAGAAAGAAATCTTCGCTTCTTTGGCCTCCTGGTTTGTCTCTTCACGAATAGTGAATAACAAGCTACAATCGTGATATTATTGTGGACAACCCATTCTGATCTCTTAGGCACCGGAAATATAGTGTCCTGGTACGACTTTGCCCACGTAGAATATAGGTAATATCTGCTAAAGATTCAATAACATTAACCTTAACCTTTTGTGTGGAAGCAACTGAATGTGCACAGGTATGTGATCCAAATCAAATATTTTGTAGCTATAACTCTTTCGTGATAGATCAACTACACTCGTAAATTCCCCCCCTACAACTTCACTTTGCACTGTATCAGCATCTTTACTTCTTATCTCATTAACTCCTTATATCTTTCATGTAGCACTTTCCGTACATGAGGAGTCAATTGATTTTTGTTCTTTTTAACACTACTAGAAAACACTTGATTGGCGACGGATTTTTCCGTCGCCAATCAAGGGATAACTGTCACTAATAGTGGTTAGCGACGGAAAACCGTCGCTAACTCCCCTTCGTCCTAGAAATGGTCGCTAAAATACTTTAGCGACGGGAAAAAGAACCGTCGCTAATTAGCGAAGGTTTTTGCGACGAAATTCCGTTTTCAATTTTGATGTTCGGAGAGCGACTGTTGCGACGGCGTTTGAGACCAAAATTAAATGCTAATATGGACCCCCGGGAGACCGAATTTGGCGACGGTTTGACGACCACAATCCTTCGCTAATATGTACCTCTGGACACCGATCTCTTGCGACCGGTTTTGCGACGACTTTCCGTCGCTAATGTTGCGTCCATAAGCCCCCAAAACCGAGACCGATTCCGTCACAAATCCCGTCCCAATTTTCTTCCACGCGTCCTCGATTATCGTGATAAAATACGGCTTCACATGTTCGTTAACGTTAATATTGCAACGGTTTTTGCATTTTATTGAATTAAAAATTATTATAAAATCAATCGTAAACTAAGATACAAATCATAAATTAAACTGAAATTGTTATTACAAAATCAAACGTAACAAACACCATTCGTACAAAACAAAAACTAAGATAGAAATCAACAAAAAACTAAGACTCGGGGGCATCGTTGTCGTCGTCGTCAATCGGTTGCGGACGATGTTTTGGCGGAATGGTCGGCATCATCTTGGCCACCTCATCTCGGAGGAAATGGGACATTCGCTCATGGAGATCAGAATGAAGTCGTGACTGCATTCGCTCATACACTTGCACTTCCATCCTCTCTTCCATTTGCCACATTTGCGCTTGCATCTGCACATTCCACTGTGCTTGCATTTCTTGCATCTAGCGCTGAACATCGTCTTGGATCATCCGAGAGGACGAACCAGGGTGAGATGGCCTGGCTCGACGCGCCCGGCCGCGTGATGTGTCGATGTATGAACCGGTCGCTGATTCGAGTCCATACACCTGGTTCTTCTTGTTGACACCCTCCATCTCCAGATATATCTTGCGTCGCGTCCATGTCAGCCATACTCGCATCTTTACCCTCTCCGGTTGGTGGCTGGGATGAGGAACAAATCTTCTGGGAGAGCGCTTCCTACAATAACCGATGAAAACATAGTATAGTTAGGTACTAATAAATGTGTCATAATGTAATTATAATTTACGAAATACGTACCGTCATCTTCTTCATCCTCGAGTCTAATAGGACAGACCTCTCCTTGTCCTTCCTCTACGTGTGTGTGTGGGGGGGGGGGGGGTATACAGCTCGGAAGCCGTCGGAGCGCGACCGAGCTCCTTGGACTAACAAAAAACAATACGAATTATTAGTATTTCACAAAATTAATAAATTTGATTATACGAATCGGAAAAAAAAGTTAAGAATCAAACCATGTTGTCGTAACAACCCACGAAGGAACGGGAGCCTCCCGTGTGGCGCACCAATCCGGTGCCCTCACCCTCAGGCTCGATCATGCGATTGGCATGAGCAGTGCGGGACCTCTTCTTCTCTTCCTCTGATTCTCAATGGGCCTTCCAGTTGGCCCAAACATCAGCACTCACTGAGTGATGTGGTACCCCAGACGTCCTCATCTTGTGAATGACGTCCTTGTACCTATGAAACCAAAATAATTCAAAAATTACAAAGTAAGTTAATAAATTATTTAAAACTGTAGTGATTTACAACTTACCGGGTCCCCGCATGTCTCGTGAAGACCCAGTACATGTAGTCCTCACCGTACTGCTCATCCCAGGTATATTCCTTCTGAAAAGCATAAAAGACATGCATGTTTCACCTTTCATTTGTACATTAACGTATTTGTGAAGCTAATAGACAAATAATTACCTTGAATTCCTCCTATTAGTATTCTATCTCTTCGGACGATAAAAACCGCCACGCTTTACCGGAAAGGAAGAAAGATTTCCGGAAAATCTCCCGTATAGAACGGGAGACTGGTGCGGACGGGAGGAGCATCGACCCGGTCGAGTCTGGCTGGAAAACTACTATGTCACCGGCGTTCGACGGTGCCGGTGGAGTAGTAGTAGAGGTACCGGTAGACCGTCTATGGGCACGGCCTCGACCATGGTCTCGCCCATGACTGGCACCTGTCTGGTCACTGCTAGATCCTTGTCCTCTCATTTCTTCAACCATATATATTAAAATGGAAAGATTCAACCATAATTAATAACTTAGTATATTGTGATGTCGGAAGTGAACTACATCTAATAATTAAGTACAAAACACTAATGAATAATCTATATATAACAAACAACCTATACATAGCACATCTACTTCAGTCAAGTTCGTCTTCCTCTTCCTCTTCCTCTTCCCCTTCCTCTTCCCCTTACCCTTCCTCTTTCTCGTTGTCGGATGATGAAAAGATATCTTCTGGATCTTCGACGGGAGGAATGTGCAACGCATCTTCGCCAGCTTCTTCATTCTGATCAACCAAGTTTTTGGGATCTTCATCTGTTTCAACAATAAGGGGATTTTCTTCGATGTCGTCTTGGAAGGTCGGGACGACTGTCTATGGCATGTCAAGCTCTGACCTTGCCTTAACCTTGCATACTGCCCACCAATTTACTTTATCCCGTCTTTTGCTTGGATATGGCAAGTATTGAACTTGGTCGGCCTGTTGTGCCAAGATGAACATTTCATACTTATTATATCTCCGTCTATGATTGACTTCCACCAAGTTGTATCGAGTGTTAGTGTGTGTGCCACTATCCGTGGGGTCAAACCACTCATATTTGAATATGACAGTCTTTTTCATTGGTAGAGTTGGATACTCTAACTCGATTATGTCATTCAACACTCCATAAAAGTCATTTTCACCCACGACATATTGTGTTCCCCTTACGCAAACACCGCTATTGTATAAATCACATGTCGTCACAAGTTGTCATCAACAGTGATGATAGTTTGTATAAATCACAAGATGTCATCACATAACTGGAATACATTGTATAAATCACATGTCGTCACAAGCTGTCATTATTAGTGATGGCATAACTGGGTAAAAAATTTGGGAGGTGTGGATTTTGACGAATGAGGATCGATTAAGGTAAAGCAAGTGTCACTAGATATGATTGATAATGTTATACTTACTCTAAATCCAATGCATAAAAGCTAGTAAGCTAGTGTACAAGAATCGTATTCAAGAAAGCAAGTATATATGAGAATGAATCATTGTTGAATACTTAATAGAGTAGCTTAGATCGACTAGCTCTTCATAGAAGAGTAGCTTGATAGAATAGCTCAAGTGTTTTTAAGATGCGGAATTGGAAAAACACACAAAGCGAGTCTTAGTCTCTTTATAAACTAAACAAACGAGTAGCAAGTGTGTTTATATGTAATATTAGAGACTTTGTCACAATAAGAACATTATATTGTTAGATTTAAAGTTCAGCTCAATATGCACAGAGATTTGGTAAGGTGAGAATCCTTGTCTTAACTCAAGCCAGGGATGAAACTCACGAATATATTGATAATATCAAATGATGATTACAATCGCTCGCTCTCTCCACTCGATACAATCATTTTTCATCCCAAATACAAGCTCGCTACTCTCAAGGTGTTGTTGACTCACTTGCTCCCTCAGAGATGACTAGCTTTTCACCCTAAACACTCAATCGTACTCACCTCCCAGCATTTTAGTCCTGTTGTGATCTATCACAATCACTCAACTATACTAACACCCAGTTTTTCGAATCATGTTGTGTTTCTCTCTTGGGCTAGCTTCTCCTAAGCTCACTACGTTGTTTCTCACTCTATGAGGTTCTCAACCTCGTGCGTTAACAAATCACCTATCGCACATATATATATATAACTTCCTAAACTTATTCCCCAAGAAAGGAATTCTATTACATATTGCAAGAAAGATCCACGCTGGCAATCCGTGCATTGATCCACCAAGGAGCACCACAAACTCCACAAGCTTATGCTTTTCTTGAGCACCAAAATTGTAACAAACTCATCCACGTTGGCAATCCATCCCAAACCACTCGCAAGCCTTTTATTCGTCCAACCTGGCGATCCTTGACCCTCACTATCCATGGTAAGAAACACATTCTTCACCCATCTTTAGCTTCTTGACATTTCCATTAGCTGCACCCGAATACCCTACACGATGGTGCATGGATTCCACCTAGGACTTCTTCACTTCACGTTTGTTGAAGCAAAGGATTCACTAGCTCGCAGCGACTCTGCATGCGATGTGCTAGTCCTTCGCCTTCAACGAACTTTAATTCACTTCACTTCTGAATTGATATAGTTTCTTCAGTTTTGGTTAAGACTACCATAGTGATACTCTCTATTTTAACTCAGACTTCAAATCTAGTCTCTACCTTGTTTGCTATCTCAAAGCGACTCTCTTAGCTTCTTAAGTTGTTCCTGTAATGCTTAGAAAACACAAGATTGATTCAATGTAGTTTTTATCATCATTAAAACAAGATGAGTAATAGAGCTGAGCAAGCTCAAACTAACAATTTCCCGTTTTTGATGATGACAAACACTTAAACAGGGTAAGCACATATATTTCAAAACGTACTCAGATAAGCTATAGGATATAAAATGAAGCATAAACTGATACTTGACAGATTGACCAAATCGGCTCAAAATCTTGAAAAAGGCACTTAGCAAGTATACCTTTATTCCCCTTAGACCAAGCTGGTCTAAATTCTTCCCAATTAGTCGAATAGATTTACCTGCTTTACTTCGCCCTTTTTACATCATCAAATATACAATATAATTCATGCAAAGGGAACTAATAGTGGAAAGAGAAACAAGCTTAACTCAGAAAATCAAACAGATAAAGACATTAAGCACAATTAAACAAGGTGTAACCAAGTAAAATAGCGCAAGTTTATAGAAACAAACACACACTATTATCAGTCAAAAGCAAATCTTTACACCTTTTAGAGAGTTGGGGGGTCCTAAAGTACCAGTTAAACTTAAACAAGCAAAAAGCACACCAAGTGAAGCAAAATAAGACACAAGCAATAACACCCTAAGAATCACGCTTCCTGGTAAGAGCAACTAGGGTCTGGATGATATTGCTTTGCTCTTCTTGACGTTCGGTGAGGAGCTGGAGCTGTGTCTGAAGTTCAACAAGGCGCTTCTCAACTGTGGCATGCAGAGACTGGATAGCAGATATAATAGTTGAAGAGATCGATGGAAGCGGGTGTAGCAAGCTCTCTGGACATGGTACGGGAGGAACTCGCTGCCGGTGGGAGTGATTTTCAAGGCTTTGCAACAAGCTCGGACACCTTTTCCATGGTGAGGGCATGATTAAATCTAGTCTCAGAGACTGGCTTATACATTCCTTCGTTCCTTAACATTCTGGCTATGATATGTGGAAAAGGAAGTTGGCTACCATGGTGTCCTCTGGATGTGACAATGTGAGAGAACATAATTTGAGTAGTATTAACCAGCTCTCCATTAAGGCATTGACCCATGATGCAGCAATCGGAAATAGTCACCTGATCCATGTTGGTGTTGCAAGGAGTAATGTTCTTTACTACGAAACTTTCTTCAACATTGTTGATCCATTGATAATTAAGAGTAGTAGGTTCTCCAGATGCAGAAGAAGAGCTGGAGAAACGGGAATAGAACTGACGTACCAGATCTAGATCCGCGTTACTGACCTCGGTCTCCAACTTGTCCTAATTCTGAAGCCTGAGCAAATGTCAAAACCGATCTGAGCCTGAAGCTTCTTCTATAGCTTGTAAAATCTCTAGAGGTAAGATTAGAGGAGTATATCTCGCTTTGTGATGGCTATCTCGTTAATCGAAAGAGCACCTCGGGTATGTCACAATTCCTAGGCCCTTGTCTCGTTTCATGGGGCTCTCGCAAACAGAACTCAGTAGTTGTGTCCACCACCGAGGCTAAATACATAGCAGTCGCTTCTTGTTGTGCTCAACTTATATGGCTCAAGCAACAACTCACTTACTTCGGGATCTTGATGGTCTCGATTAAAATAAGGTGTGACAACACAAGCGCGATCAACATCTCAAAGAATCTTGTGCACCACTCTCGAACCAAGCACATTGACGTGCGTCATCATTTCCTTCGAGATAATGTGGAGAAGAAGCACATCGAGCTCACCCATTGTAGAACTGAGGATCAAATAGCAGACATTTTCACCAAGGCCTTGAACAAGGAACCATTCATCAAACTCAGACTTCACTTGGGCCTGATCCCCTTTCATTAAGCATCTTTTTGCACGTAAGCCTTCTTCCTTGATTTTTTTGTAAATTCAGTGCTCCTTTTAATCTTGGGAACTTAAGACTAATACGTGCGCGAACCAAGCCTATACTCTTAGGGGTATTCGTCCTTCGCATGCTCAGTGTGATGCTAAATGATAAATGCTTAATTAGGCCCTCTCTAGGATTGCACTATTGCTTTCTAAAACATGATCCATTTGCATGATATTCATTTTCAGTCCCTTATATATATATGCACGATGATCGCTTCTTACCCCTATAATCAAGCCCCCAGATAAGATTCGTGCTTATAGGCCAGTCCCTTAGCCTTGATCTCAATGTTACGTTCTCTGTGACCATATAAGCCACAACTAGGAATATTCGTTAAGATGTCAAAAAACCTACCCATATATTCTTAGCACTTATTGTTTTTAAAAGAGCCTTTATGTCCCTTTGTGTGTGTGAGATTATTATGTGCTTAAGCGAGTTGAATTATCCTACTACGAATGGGAACAGAGACACAGTGCGTCAGTATATGGGGACTGAGTAAGTATAAGAGATCCCAAGCGCAGTTTTTGAAACAACACGTCCTTGGGGACCGAGTAACCCAGAATAGAGTGAAGCGCAGATAATTTCAGGAACTGAGTATACGGACCGATAGAATTTTAGGGACCGAGCGTCTCAATAGTTGACTATCTTCTAGGCCCTCATTACTCGCCAGCCTACCAACGGTCACTTGCTTCTGCGATAAACGAGGCACCATTCCAGATTTGAAATCTGGCCATTGTGATTCGACCGTTTGCCACTCTCCATAAATAGCCTTTTCGACCATATTCAGCTCCCCTTAACCACCTTTGCAACTATTCACTCTCTTCTTAAACTCTCTCTCTCAAAATCACTCACCGCTCAAACCCTGTAACTCTTCACCACTCACCCCTTTTTCTACTCCACAATTCTACTCCCTAAAACACACAAATGGACAACCATGTGCACATCAACGCCGAGAAATGGGTTGCATTCCATAAGTTCTAGGAGTTCATGGAGAGCTCCAAAGCCGCCGCTTCGGTTCCACCTTCTACCTCCAAGACTCCAGCCCTCCCTGACTCGGCGCCTCCAAAGCCACTCTCTCCCATACCAGAAAAGGTGCCCAGTCCTCAGCCCTCATCCTCACCACCTCCACAACCTGCCGCTCACTCCATATCTCCAGTCCCCATGGAGGAAGATCAAACGACCCCAGTAATTCACCCCGTCTCCTTCACAGAACTCAAAGCCTCCTCCACTGACTCCACCGAGCACACCCCCTCTGCCCTCAGACATGATGAATCCACCCACCACCATCTTGACATCACATCCACTGCTCTCGCCCTCACTACTGCTCCTTCTCCACCGCCTCAGACGTCCCTTAAATGAGCCTTAGCCATCACACCATCCTCCACCACACAAAAATGCCAAAAGACGATCGCCGCACCTGAAAGCGATGAGTCCCTCAACCTTCCACCTGCTCACGGAAACTTCTCGACACGAGTCATCATCGAGGCTCTCATAATAGGCCAAGGCTTCTGGTCCAGCCTCAACCCTGCCGAGTTCGACGTCGCAGCCGCAGTCACCTCTCTATCGAGCGCACTCGTTGGTCAGAGCTCGAGGTAGAGCCGTTCGAGGTCGACTATGAAGAAGTGAGAAAATTCTACAGCGCAGTCGCCATCATGACCCCCAACCCAGGCCAGCTCTACTCTGTGGCACACATTCCATGGGGGACGAGCCCAAGACGCTGAACATCAAGCTTATGGCAAAGGTGCTCGATCTTCCAACGGGCAAAGGATACACATCTCTGTAGAAGAAAAACTAGCCCTCTGAAAAGGGCGAGACGCTGGATCTGCTGGTGGGGAAGCTGCGTCCTAGGGAGATCAAGACGCATATGCTGAGCTTCGACACAAAGCTCATCCATTACATCATGCTGCGTAATATCATCCCTCGCCAACAGAAGCGCGGTACCATCACCATCGCTGATGTGTGCCTACTGCGTGAAGTCATCGAAGGAAGTCTCATCGACACGTCGCGCCTCATTCTCTCTCACATGTTGACGATGAAGATGCACAAGAACCACGCACTTCCCTACCCCCACATCGTCAAGAAGCTCATGCTCGAGATGGGGATCTACATGCCGATCAAAGAAAAGCCCTGTGAGAGTATTATCCCTGAGACTGGGCTGCGTCGGCTACTTAAACACGCTAGTATGGATGCGCCGGTTGAGAAGCTGCTCCTTGGTTCCACTCCCAAAACTGAGCCTAAACCCGAACCCAAACCCAAGCCCGACACATCAGCCCCTCCCAAATCCGAACCCAAACCTCGCCGACTCAAGAGCCCCTCGAAGGAGCCCAAGCCGCTACTGCCTCCAAATATGAGCCTAGAGGAAATTCAGCTTCGCACCTTGGATGTTGTACTTTAGACAAATCGCCATCTTTCAGGGCTCAGGCGTATGCTCGATTGGCACCTTCATCATGTCAAGGCACTCATGATCGGGCCTCTGAAAGAGGGTTGCGAGGATGAATACCAGGATGAATACCACTGGGAGTAACTATTGTCTCAGCTCCCCTTAGGGCCCCTTAGAAATCCAAAGCTCCTCTACTATGCTTGTCATTTTTTGCTCTTTTTTGCTGTTTTTCTGTGTCCTCTTATATATCTATCAATGAATTACTTGCTTTGGTTCACTTATCTTCTTGCTCTAGTGCGTACTGAGATAGGGCTAGACTTGTTATGTTTTCTTTCGCATCACTTACTCATTCCTCTACAAGGCACGCAAGTGCTACACTTAGCTTCCCTTAATTAATATTGCACTCCTTTTACTTGATGTCAAAAGGGGGAATATTACAGGCGTAGGAGTTATTTAATTTGGGGGGAACTAGAACATATGAAGTTAAAGGGAGATGCTTATTACTTGTTCATTGATTAAGGGGGAACTGAAAGCTACTTCTTATCTCAGCTCTATAGTATGCCTATGCCAGGATTCTAAGTTTGTCATCATTAAAAAGGGGGGAAAGTTGGTTATATGAACTAGTCCCTTCGTTCGTATAACTGATAATGCCTTACTTTAATGATAGCAAACTACCTTATGAACTAATATGTGTATTGAGTGAGATATCGCAGGAAATCGATAGGCCTTTGAGTTACTTAGGAGGTTTAAGGGCGAAAAGCAACGAGCTTAAGAGAAATACAAGAGTGAGTTCAGTGAGAAGACTAGCGCTCAAGGTGCTTAACTAGGAGCAAGGGAACCGAGGGATACTAAAGGGGACCGAACAATAAGAGTGAAGGATTGAGATGTACAAATAACGCGCTACACAAGGAGGACACGCTTAAGGGGACCAAAGACATTCAAGGGACCGAGCGCGTATATATGGAAAGAAATCTTCCTAGAGATAAAGAAGGAAAGTGTTGATTCGCCAAGAGATTTACCAGATTCGAGATCTTAACAGTTGAAGCTAGTTTGTCATTATAATTGGCTAGTTTAGATTTAGTACTTTATTTATTATTATTTACTTGTTTTTAGGTAATTAGTTCCCGGTGATTACGCCATAGTATAAATAGCTTAGTTCATTCATCTTTAAACGTGGTTGTCGAACTAGAGAGAAAGAGTTCATCTTGATTTAGAGCTTAGGCAATAGCTAGGAGAGTTGAGAGAAACTAAGAATTGTGTGTTCACCTAGTAGTTGTAAGTCTCACAAGAAATCAAATCAACAACGTGTTTGTTTGTTCTTAGTCTTATATTTCCGCACAAAAGATTTTATCTTCAGTTAGACTAAGTTCTTCACGATGCACAATCTCGCTTTGTGATGGCTAGAGGAATCGGAGGAAAGTCTGATGAGACTACATTTGTCTCTTTCTTGGACTTCTTTCTTCTTATCTTCTTTACCTCTTTCTTGACTGTGTTTGAAGGAGTATAATTTTGCACTCTCTTTCTCATATAACACTGGATCTTCCTCAATCTCTTCTAATTTGCGATTCCCTGCTGCCTTGGACTGGCTCTTTGCTTCCATGAAAAGCTTGTGTTGAGCTGGGAGCAAAGGCCTCATCATCCTCATCTTGAAATGAGGCAGAGAGAGGGTTTGGAGGAAGAGGAGACAAGATACTAATCACCTGGTTTAGCCGGGGTCGTGAAGGTTTCAGGTTCAACCTTCTCAGTGTCAGTGATCACCTTAGCAACTGTCTTTGTTGGATCAGTGAGGAGGATAATTTCTTTTCCTACGGCAGCGGCTTGACTTTCACCAAGCTCGAGAATCGTCGTAGCCAGAGGAGCTTCTTTCTCTGGAGACGGAGAGAGGCCTGATAAGCCAGTCTGAATGTCTTTCTGATGAATGTCCGATGAGACTACATTTGGCTCTTTCTTGGACTTCTTTCTGCTTATCTGCTTTACCTCTTTCTTGACTGTGTTTGAAGGGGTAGATTTTGCACTCTCTTCCTCAGATAACACTGGCTCTTCCTCAATCTCTTCTAATTTTCTATTCCCTACTGCTTTGGACTCGCTCTTAGCAACTGTCTCTGTTGGATCAGTGAGTAGTAGCCTTCTTTGGAGTCACTGAAGACTCAGTAGATGCCTGATAAGCCAAGTTACGGCGCTGCACAATTGCCACTATATCCTCTTGACTCACTTTCGAGAATTCCTCAAGAAGTTGTTCCTTGGTAAGACTGACGAGGGGTGATTTGTCAGCCATTTTAGGAATGAGGAGCTTAAGATTTTGAGAGAGAGTGTTTGCTTTTGGCCTTTGAGGGGCTAGTTGTGAGAGAGTTGGTGTAGCGAGAGGGAATTGAGTAACGGTAGAGAGAGAGAATATGATGAACACGGTAAAAGTATTTTGGAGTGAATACCGGTGTTTATATAGACTCTCTTTCCTTCCTTGTAAGATTCGTATCAATTTCCTGAGATCTCGCAATGGCTACACTGCAATGGCTACTCTGTAACGGCTATATTCAAATGGATATATCCGATCAGGCGTGCAATGGCTACATTCAGACTTGCTTTATCTGATTCTGATTAATGAACGACAAGTGTCTCAGTAAGAGACTCGTTGGAACAACCGCAAACGAGGCGATGGTAGCTACTATGACACGTTGTGAAGTATAAGTGTGGCTTTTATAAATCCATTTAGACTAGATTACTGATCACGTAACCTTTCCGAGTCTAATTATACTATATCACAGCGCTACATGTCTAGACTTCACTTTTAGAGCAGTAATTGAATACCTTCCTCATTAAGCAAACCTCCTACATTAAGAAAACTCAAAAGCGACTCATACTACCTTGGAGCGACTCTTACACAAACGATTGATCAGGCTTAGGAGTGTAAAGCAAGTGTATATATGCAACCGATGTATCATTTAAGCAAATAAAATATTAACAGGAAATTCACATTTCATAATATGGGACATAACAGACTCGCACTTAGTATATAATGTAATTAACTTTATGTGCATAAGAGGAATATTGGCTTTTACACAAAAATGAATACTTCCTTTGTGGAGTTAATCAGGGGTAAGAAAGCGTTACATTAATGTTAGTCTAGGGACACCGTAGGAATGGATCATTTCTTAGGCATGTAATAGGGCAAGAAGACGATCACCATTTTCTATTTGTGGCAATAAGAAGAGCATGCAGTTTGTCAAGACTATAATCAATAGCTTTCATACAATATACTACCTTATCTAGATTGGCTTCTGTGAAGATAAGCATGAAAATCAAGCAAGCAAGCAACACAATCCAACTAAAGTTCCCAAAGTAGAATTTAAAAGCATAATTCATAGTCAAGGTATAGGGGAACTTACAGTGCATCTCTTGTTCTTGTAATATGATAAGAATGAAAACCAATGAGGCTAAAGGATCAAAAAGATATCCAAGAAAAGCTCCTTTATAGAGATGAATTGCAGTTTTTGGCTCTTCTGAAAGCATTAGTTGTAGTTCAGCGAGTTAAGTAATAGAGTCGCTTGAAGCTTTAAACACTCACTTGAACTATCTGAGTCTCGCTTTGAGCAAATAGATGTAGCTTTATCACTGAGTGATACTCGCTATGCCAGAAGATAATACTTTACCACAATATATACATCTCCTGTATGATGAGAGTAAAAGAGATGTTGATTAGATTTCGGAACACGCTTGATTTCGTCAATTTAGCACTGAAGAAGATAGCAAAACTCCTTCTTCTAATTAAGGGTGAGAGTAGCTTTTAGATAATCCATTTGCATTCTACTATGCACCCTTTCCTGCAAAATCAAATCAAGCAATCTGTTCCCAACGAAGTATTGACTTCGTTGGAACGTTAGCGCTAGCGATTCCAGAAATGGAAGGTAGAACTTTCATCTTCACAGTTCTAGGAGCTCGCTTAGAATAGTCATCATCAGAAAGACATGGCACTGGATGAGGTTTACCTATGTGAGGTAACACTCGATGTGCTCCTACTTGTTGGTATTTGGCTTGTAAGGGCTTTTTACGTACAGGCAGAGTCTTAGATGACTCGCTTGAAGCAAGCTTGTCTATCTCAAGACTCGCTTGAAGGAGATTATCCTTATATATAGTCATAACAGACTTAGAGGAAACAAAATCACTTACATGAAGCTTTTCCTTAGATTTGGTCTCAACAGACTTATAGGGCCTTTGTTTAAGCGTTTTTAGACGCTTAGACTCATGCTTTGAGTGACCATTATTCCCGCAATAAGTACAATAATGATTATATCGAATATAACCACATTTTCCTTTACCAGGGCAAAATGGTTCTAGCCGTGTAAGAGGTTGATTGTTCGGTGAATATTGCGCTTGTTTAATAAACATGGAATGCACTTTCTCTTCGTGGTACCATTATTTGTCCTGAGTTGATCCTTGCTCTAGAACACTTACTCTGCTTTTCAAATGCGAGTTTTTAGAACGGCAAGAGTGAAGTTCCTTGTCTATCTTAATGATTTTATCGTGTAGTTCTATACATAGAGAAGTGCCTAAGGTCGACGAATCATGGTAGTTGTAAGCCTAACCCTGTTCTAGCTTTCACAAAACCTGTCTAGTTAACAGTTTTGGCTTCCGCAGATGCAACTAGATTATCTAGCTTGGTTAAGGTTTCATTAATCATGTTCGTAATAGCTGAGTTACTGCTTTGGACAGAAGCCAAGCCATTTCCATTACAATGCTCAAAGAATTTAGTAAGAAGGTCAGGCTTTGTAGAAAATTGCTTATTTAACTCTTCTATTTGATCTCTTAAATCACAACGTTCTCCCTATTGGGATTCCTCCTTAGCACGAACAACTTCATGATCCAAGTCCAACTCTCGTAAGAGTTCAACAAGGATGTTTCTATGAAGGAGCTCAAAGCTTAGAGTAAATACCTCAGGGACTTCTTCAGCTTCAGAGTCATCGGCTGTGATTAGACACCTATCTTGATATTTAGTCTCATCTTCCGAGTCTCCCCATAAGACCCTCTTAGGATTTTCCTTCGTACAATTCTCGGTGAATGTCCATGACAAAGACAATTAAAGCACACCGAGTCCGAGCTTGAGTGAGAGTTTGAATCTGGAGGTAGAACACCATTGGCTTGATACCAAACTGTTGCCGGTTATTCTTTGATTTTGAAATTTCCTTGTTTTCTGAATATCTTTCTGATTAGTCTTATCACAAGAGCAATTTACATGTTCTCCATGATTCACAACAATAGAGAGAGATATATATATATCGAGTGTCAATCAATTCATAAGAGCAACTTGAGCTCTGATACCAATTATGGATTTTGACGAGTGGGAATAGAGTAACATAGAGCAAGTGTAACTAGATATTATTGATAATGTTACACTTAATCCAAATCCAATGCACAAAAGCTAGTAAGCTAGTGTATAAGGATCGTATTCAACAAAGCGCGTATATTGGAGAATGAATCGTTGTTGAATACTTAATAGAGTAGCTTAGATCGACTACCTCTTCATATAAGAGTAGCTCAATAAACTAGCTCAAGTGTTTTAAAGATACGCGAAATGGAAAAACACACAAAGCGAGTCATAGTCTCTTTGTAAACACAACAAGAGAGTAGCAAGTGTGTTTATATGTAAGATTAGAGACTTTGCCACAATAAGAACTTTAGATTGTTAGATTTAAAGTTCAGTTCAATATGCGTAGAGATTTGGTAAGGTGAGAACCCTTGGCTTAACTCAAGAACGGGATGAAATCACCACTATATTGATAACATCAAATGAAGATTACAATCGCTCGTTCTCTCCACTCGATACAATAGTTGTTCAGACCAAAGAAAAGCTCGCAACTCTCAAGGTGTTGTTGACTCACTTGCTCCCTCTAAGATCACTAGCTTTTCATCCTAAACACTCAATCTTACTAACCTCCCAACTTTCTAGTCCTGTTGTGATCTATCCCAATCACTCAACTATACTAACTCCCAGGTTTTTGAATCATGTTGTGTTTCTCTCTTGGGCTAGCTTCTCCTAAGCTCACTAGGTTGTTTCTCACTCTATGAGGATCTCAAGATCATGCGTTAACAAATCACCTATCGCACATATATATAGAACTTCTTAAACTTATTCCCCAAGAAAGAATTTCTATTACATATTGCAGCAAAGGTCCACGCTGGCAATCCGCGCGTCGATCCACCAAGGAGCACCACAAATTCCACACACTTCTACTTTTCTTGAGCAACAAACTTGTAACAAACTCATCCACGCTGGCAATCCATCCCACACCACTCGCAAGCCTTTTATTTTTCCAGTTTGGCGATCCTCGTCGATCGCTATGCATGGTAAGAAACACATTCTTCACCCTCTTTAGACCTATCTCTTAAGAGTGCCAAGAATACATACATTCCCCTAAAGACACCCTCCTCTTTTTTAAACATAATTGTTGAAGTTGGGTATGTCCTTATAAGATCAAGCATGTAGTCATAAAGCAAGATAATTTGCTCTGTCTCATCCCCATTGATAATTTTCAGAGTTTCCTTCTTTTCTCTGTATGCAACTACCTTTGAAATTTTTGCATGCTGGTTTTCTCTTACTGCTTGCATAATCCCCTTTAGTTTCTAGGTTAGGTCTGTCCTAAATTGCTCAAGGTACTCCCTAGACAACCACTTTGAATTCACATGTCTTGATGTTGTGATCTCTAGAGCATGTATGGTTCAGTATGCCTGATTTAATCTGCACAGTTGGATTGTCTAGACTCATAAAAGCAGCCTACAAGTACAAAGGACAATTCTTCTTGCAATTTGCCTTGCATCTCTTTTTATCATTTGGGTTAAAATTCATGACATATCTATTCCTAATTCCATAGTTGGTACAAGAATCTTTAAACTGTTGAAAACTAATACACTTCATTCCCACTTCTAATTTCGGATTAATCATATTTTCTTCCATTAAATTTCCATACCTTGACCTGGATAACCCTTCATTGTCACTATCTTCTTCAGACACCAACTGATCTGAATCTACATACTCTGAGGAAGGACAATCTATTTGAGGTTCATTTGCAGCCTCACCACCAAAATCATTCTCACGACCTATTTCAACACCAGAAGTACTAGCTTGTGTTTCTTCATCATCTTCAGCATCAACTTCAGTTTCTTCATCTTCAATATCCTCATCACCACTGAATGAGTAATCGAATCATGTAAATCACTGTCATCACTATCTTCTTCAGCTCCACTGTCATCCTTGTCATCATTATCTTCCTTAACATCTTCTTCAACTCCACTACCATCCTTCTCATCTACTAGTTGAGGGTCCACGGGAGGGCCAATGAGCAGTGGCTCTACTGGTTGAGGGTCCATGATCATAGCCTCAACAATTACCACCCTATCACTCTCAACAGATTGCGCCATTGATAGAACATCACTATCATTTACTAGCTCTATAGACAGAACATCAAGGTTATTTACAGGCCCAACTGTAAGCTTCTAGTAGTACATATAGTTACCTTCTTCCACTCCTAATGCTTTCTCCATAGCTATAATTTCAAGCATTGAAATATAATCCTCATAACACAAATCAATGTAACCTAATATTTTTTCGTTTCTACTTCCAACAGTATCTATGGTTACCTTGAAATATCGAATTGAGAAAAACTGTGACTAAGAAGCTGCAATAACAACATAAACAAAACACAACCCAAAAATTCAAATACAATGCCTAATTTCAAACCATTGCAATTAGAAGAAGGTGGAATAGGAAGAAACACTTACCAAATCAAGGTTGATGATCAAGGTGGAATCGCTCTCTCCACTCAGTCACAGACGACATTGCGTCTCATGCTCAGGTTGGAGAAGTATCAAGGTGATCAATTTCTCTGGGAGTTCTAGGGGTTCAACCCGCTACGATCTCGGATTGGATATTAGAAGGAAGAAGGTTGGAGGATGGAAGTGAGGTAGATGATTCAATTTGGGGGTCAAAATTGAATTTGGGGATTTAGGGTTCTTGGGAGTTTAATTGATTTTGAGGATTTTTGAATTTGAGATTTGTTAGGGGGTGGGTGTGAGGTGAGGTGTACAAAAAAGTAAAAAAAAAATGAATTGTCATTTAAAGATAGGATGAGTTAGCTTCTGTTTGCCACGTGTGAAAAAATGGCCGGAAATCATTAAAAGACGCTCAGAAGTCTTACTGTGTAGAGATTTGTGACCATTATTTAACGATTTGATCATTAGTGACAAAACCTCAAATATTTGACCTTGGCATAGCCATAATAGATAGAAGTGTCATCAATAAGTTTTTTTTACACTTAAGTTTGTGATTCATACCTTGTTTTTTGTTTTTTCTCCAACAGCTCTATATGTAGGGTGACATTGGTTTGCATAATTACCATCAAATGATCATGTATGATTGTCATTATATTTTCTGATTTGAAAGATTTCCGTGCTTTATATCTTCGCAACCCGAAAATTCCATTGCAACTTTCATCAATACATTTCAGCCTATACAAAGGTTTTGTTGATTTATCCACTCTATACCAAAGTTTTCATGGATAGCCAGTTTCTACATTGCAGTCTTAACTTCATCTTTGCTATTGATGAACTCCTCACATGGAAGAAAAATCTTCCATACTTGATTGAATATGTTGATTACACCTTTCAGAACCGTCATCAGTGTTGTCATCATATTGTGGGATATTTTCATCATAATGTGGATTAGTTTCATCATGATCTTTATTAGTGTCATCATATTTCACTATACTTTTGTCATCATTTTTAGCAACTGTCATCAGTGTCTTAAATGCATTGCTAATGTTACCAATATCAGCTGTCATATTTCTCTTGTATTGATTGACTTCTTTAGAATTACCTAACTACACGTGTAATGCTAATGGACATGACACTCCGGGTCTATCATTTGTAGCAAAAAAAGACTTGAGATCATCATTATCCTCAATTATGTACAGACTTATAAATTTATGATAAGGATGTAGATGACTTTTTATAAGATTAAACGCTTCTACACCAATCTTGAATCTTTTCATAATTTGCATCTTGAGATCGTGTAGATCGAAATTGTCATCAAATACAAATGCTTTTTTTCATGTATCCATTATATGAACCATTTTCATCTTTCAGTTTCCACAGAGCTCCATAGAAGACAGATAATATCTTCATCTGTCACCATAAGTTAAACATCATATAAGCATCATCAATAACTGTCATCACATAACATTCATCACATAATGACATTGTCATCACATTATTGTACATTACTATCATCACATAATTATTAAATTGTCATCTCATATTAAAATTGTCATCAAATATTGACACAACATCACATATTAACATTGTCATCACATAAGCATCATATTAACACTGTCATCACATATTGCCACCATCATCCCATATTGATACTGTCATCACATAAGTTAAACATCATATAAGCATCAACAATAACTATCATCACAATACTGTCATTACAAATGCCTTTGTGTTTCATGTCTCCTTGATAGGAACCGTCATCACATACTAGCACTGTCATAACATATTAACACTATCATCACATAAATATGATCACATAATTGCCATCACATATTGACATTGTCATCACATAATTATTAAACTTGTCATCACATAACTATTGTCTTTGTCATCATATAATTATTAACATTGTCATCACATAACTGTCACACTATGTTGACACCGTCATCCAACTTGAACACACGGATTGAAATTGTCATCAACATACAGCTACCAACTCTGTCATCACATAATTACATTGTCATCAACTCTGTTCATCTGACTTTCAACAACTTATGAAATCAAATGTAGTTAGAAATAGAAACCCGATTTATGTTAAAAATTGTCATCAACTTATCGAATTTGCAGAATTTATAGTCGATTGAACATACGGATTCCATGATGTTGAGTCAGAATGACACCGGTAGGAGACCGGAAGGATACCGGAGAAGGAGACGGAGAAGGAGTCGGAGAGGACGAGACGTAGAAGGCCAGTGGAGATGGAGAACATAGAAGGAGAACGCCGACAAACAAGAATCCCGAAGAACGCCAGAGACAGAGAATAGAGATGCGAGAAGGGGTAGGAGGAGAACCTTGATAAGGAGAACCGAACGAGAGCGCGGAAAGAGATGGAGGGGAGAGATGAAAAACCTAATTTTTTTTATATATGAGAGTTATTTTATATTCTAATAAAATGAGTGTTACTTACCTAATTTCATCTATACTTCTAATCTATATCGCAAATTTTGTCAACTAAAAATATCTAATACTTATGAAAAAAAAAAGATTTTCGAAATCCGGAGTTGTGTAGCCAAACTTGCAAGGCAGGTTTGATAGTCCAAGGCATGCATTATCTTCCAGATTAAGAAAAATAATCAAGATATCATACTTATAGGAGAGTCGATTAAACCTAAACTGTTGACTGTCAACATATGACATGTATTACAACATCATACATACTCACTTGTCGTGGAAGTTTTAGAGAAACAATATTTCAATTACGCGGTCACACGCGTACGAGCGCGTGTAGTTCCCTTAACCGCCCATAATCCCCGGAATTTCCGACATCTATAAATAACTAGCTACCCCTTCGATCAATTCTCACAATTCATATTCATCTCAACCCCATCAGCATTCATATAAAAGACACTCTTGTCTCATACTCTAATCCATCATATCAAATAACAATTTTCTTTCAGATCAGGTCAATAGATAAGAATGGCTACAAACGGTTCCACCGAGTCTCTAGACTCACTGTTTCCAGGGCTCACCTTCAAGTTACTGAACCAGCCTCCACCGAACCGGACTAGGTGTCGACGCAAGGGGTGCTACTGCGACCCAGGGAGGGCGTGTGATGTGTGTGGTATGACCGTTAAAGGCCCCGTCTACCACTGCCAGGAGTATAATCTCGACGTACACCAGGCCTGCGCTAGGCTCCACGAGACCATACGCGTCCATGTCGATGGCGATGTTGATGACGTCATGTTCAAGCTCAGAAAGGGAAAGGCGGAGTCCAAGTGCATTTGGTGCAATCAAAGGAAGGCTAAAGGGAGCGAAGACAAAGTCGAGGGATTTCGCTACGAATCCGGATGTGGGGACTACACATTCCACGTGTTTTGCTTGTTCGACATGGAAAACAAACATAGATCCTCAACGTTGACCGTTGACCGCAGGGAGGTGTCGCCGGCGGCTTCCGGCAGTACGAGGTTGCAAATCCGTCGTGGTCGGGGTGGGGCGAACCACCAAGTTCGTTAAAGTGGTGAAGATGTTTTTAACGGTTGTTCTTTCCGTTTTGTTTGGGGATCCTACCGCCATTATCGCATCTGTGGTGGTCCAGCTGTTAACCTAGATTCCTCAATATAATAATTTTGTTGTTTTTATGTCTCTGTTTCTAATTGTTTAGTGTAGATGTATACGTAGAAATATTGCTTGTGGATGTGTAGAAGAGAGAGCTGTATTACACGCACTGCCTGTTGGAATCTGTTTAATTGATTTGTTGAATGTATTTTTGTACCAAGTTTTGATACTACATCATTGTTAATTACTCCCATCAAGAATATCATTTCTAATTGTGAAAACACACAATTTTACAGAATTTATTCTAGAATATTACTAATATCCTCCTTCCGTTCATAATAATTACAAATAAGATATCATTTCAACAAATTCGATTTAGATTAAAGTAATAAAGTTTTGAATCATTTTATTTTTATAATTTCTACTATAAATATAAATTACATGTTATAAATTAAACAATTTAGGAGTAGTAATTATGGATATTAATAAAAATGGATAAGATTGATAAAATAAATGATGAATATAAAGTGATATGTGTATTTAAACAAAATTCATAGTCTAACCACAATATCAAATCGTGAAACGAGGGAGTATATGATTATAATATGACAGTTTTACTGGTTCAAACTATCAATTATTCACTATTATATAAGCAGTTTTTAATGTATTATTTGGCCCACTATTAAACCAATGTCGGGTGATGACACTGCCCATTTTTAAGGGGATCGATCATCCAGTTGGTAATTAAATAGTTTATTTGAATAAGTTTTAAATTTAATATATTAAATTAATTTAATTCTTTTTAGAAAATTTAGTATAATATCGGTATCGATTTTACAAGTAAAGAATATTAAAGATTAATATTTGAACACTCATATTTTAAGTTATATATTTTTAAAAATTGTTATGTTCACGTCTTCTTTTCCATCCTAGATTATCACCAAAACTCATAAATAATAAAGTTCTCGTAACATACAAGGATAAAATCTAGGGGATGTTGGGTTTAAATTATTCACCTCTACCAAACTTTTACATTTTTATTTTCTTAATATTCACTAAATTAATGAATTAACATCATATTTTTTCTTCCAGATTCCAACACTTCGATTGGCTCATTGTCCTCCATGATTTTCTATTGTCCAATGTGGGATTTGTTTTTTCGGGACAAGAGTTTCATCTTTAGCTAGAGGATGAAAGTATGTGTGATAAAGCGGTAATAGTTGTTGGGCGTACAAATGTGCATGTATGATTTTTAAAGGACGCATGTATGTTTTTCTGTAAAACAAATGCGGAAGATTATTTAGAATTTTATTTAGTGTTAAATCACCAAACCGGCCTAAATCCAGGTTTTTGTCTATAAACTGGAGTTTTAGTTTTTTTACCCGTTTACCTTTAACCTTTGATTAACTCTTCATCTCTCTCTTTTTACTTCCATCCCACCCGAACTCGCCCACCGCCGCATCCCCGCCGCCTCGCCGCCTTCATCCAGATCCCGCCTCAGCTTCTCCTTCCTCTCCGCGTCTTCTCCTTCCTCTCCACGTCCCATCCTTCCGCTCCGTCGCCACTTCAGATCCAGATCTACGCCCCTACCTTCCTCTTCGTCGCCTCTCAAGATCCAGATCTACGCCTCCTATCCGCCTTCCTTTCCGCTTCTCCGCCTTCCAGCTCCAGATCAACCACCTCGCCGACTCCACAGCCTCTCCAAATCCAGATCTACACCTCCTCTCCACCACCTCGCCGACTCCACCGCCTCTCCCAATCGAGATTCACCACCTCGGCGACTCCGCCGCTCTCCCGATCCAGATCCCGCTCATCACCGTCTCCACATACTTCTCCAGCTCCAGATATACACCCTCCACCTTCTCCACCTTCTTGTCCCAAACGCTCAACTCTGACGCCACTTCGCCGCCGCCGGACCTACTCCGCTGCCTCTCCGATCTGTAACTACTGCCTCTAGAATTAATGGTGTCACCTTCCCCCAACAAAGATGATTATTTTGATGAAGAGTTCTTCACACTGGAAGAACTTACCGGAGCCGCGCCGCAGAACCAGTCGTCGTCCGCCACAGAGACAATGTCACCGTCGATGGTGCGTAGACGAGCTGCAACAACGAGGGCGGAACCTCTTGAGACTCGGGCTCTTCATCGACATCGAAATAATACCGAATTGGTAAATTTAATATAAAATTATATTATATATTTAATTTCATATTTTCATGATTAATTTAATATTTAATTTGATATTATTAGATTTAATAAATGTTAAGACATCTATTATATTATCCTTTAGAATTTATTGTATATAATAAGGGAATAAATTATGGTTGGGCCCGTAAAAGTAGTAAAGAGAATTAGATAAAATTATATTTAAATTAATGTGAAATTACATTTCGCATTGATTTAGAAAAACACCATGACAAAGAGAAAATAAACTTTAAGTTAGAATTGATTTAGATTTAATAATTTAAATTAATGGATATAGATTTCATATTTATATGCATGAACTTTTTTAAATTAATGAAACTAGATTATTAAATAAATTCTTATTTACTTGCATGTATGCATACACTATTACAACCATTGTGAAATAAATGATAAATATTTGATTTAATATATTTATTAGAAATTAAATTTAAGTTGCTCTCAATTCATCAACCTTTTGCATGAAAATACAAAAGGTTAATTTCTTTTTTTGATGAGAAGGGGTTCTGTATTTGTTATGTGTAGATTGAAATGATATTTACATATTTTCGCAAAACAAATGTTGATGATTAATGTTGAGTAATTCTGAATTATATATGTATTTATTGTCTTAATGAAATAAATATATTTATAAAAAATTATAACTCTATAGAAAACAATAGGACTAGGAGGTAAAACAAGGCGCGTTCAAAAGTGTAATGTTTTAGCGTTCGACCATAAGAAACAACACAGAGAGGGTACGTCGTCCACAAGTGCGGTGCATGAAGCCCCCCAGTATTCTATACAGTTGGGCGAGAACTCTGCCCCTTCTTCTCATCACCAATCGACGTCGCCGTTGCACGAGCACCATTTTTATATTGTCATATCACCGTTGCACGAGAAGCATCCCCCTTCTTCTCACCCCTCGCATTCGTCGTCGTCGTCCCCTAGATCCATCGGTTCCAATGAGTCCATCGGATCCGATGACTTGGAATCGATTATGGTATCCCTCCCGCAAATGCTCTTTCCTCAAATGCACCTCCCGCCGTTGTACCTCCCATCGTTGTCCCCCCAACAGACATTAGGGCTCCTACATACCGTTCTTTGCTCCTCGGCTATGACATGGCACATAGTTGTTGTACTCCGGAGAGACCCGGCGCATTTTAGGGGGATGAGGGTCCACAACAGGATAATGGAGTGGGACTTGTTACACTCTAGAGAGACCCGGCTAGTATTTTCATGAACAGGTCGACAAATGGCATTTTCGTCAACATTTTGCCTCTGTTTGATAGTAATGAGCGTATTAGAGATACCTCATGGGCCTCAGCTCTAGTGTCCATCTTGTATAGAGCTATGGGAGAGGCTTCAGGTGCAAAAACGAGTTTGATGGGTGGGTGCGGGTATCTGTTATAGGTACTATTATTAATATTTTAATTCCTGACATAAAACTTCCAAAGTGGAATATTAATTAACATTTTTTTCTAAATCCATTAAAGATCTGGATATATACATATTTCACTGCATTTCCGGGGAACCCCAACCTAAATCTCGAGACATTTGATCCTGCTCGCCGAGTGTCAATGTTCAGGACACTCCGCACGCCAAGGCATTCGCCGAATCTTGGTCGTCGTTATCGCCAAATTCTTGAGGCCTACAGACCAGAGGACGGACATGTTTTTCTAAAACACGTAATTTTATATACATTTTTAACTTTAAACAATTGATGATAGGTTATTATTTTCATTGCAGATCCGTTGGATGCCGTATTGACCTGTTGTATACCAAGAAGCCTATTGGTCATCCAAGTATAGAGGTATAATCAGATTTCTTGATATCATGGAGCCGTACATGAACGATAGGGTGCTTCGGTAGTTAGGACATTGGGAGATTCGCCCTCTCGATGTTATAGCTCCGTCTTTGTTTTTCATCCTGAGCTTGTGTTCGACACTCACACATCTTCCTATCGGCTTGAATTTGACCGTTCTTGGGATCGGTGGGAGGAAAGTGCCAGCATTCGTGCCCATACATCATCAGTAGTTCGATGACCCATCCTTCATGGGACGCGAATGATCGATTTTTGGACTGGTTCCTGCAGGTGTCACATCCATACCTCCTTCCGACTAGTCCGATTCAGGATCGCTTCACCACACTCCTCTTTCCCATCCTTTCAGAGCACATAGTGAATATATATATATGATTAGTTCTATGTAATAAATCTAAAATGATTGGTGAATTGTTGTTTTCTTGCAGCGTATGACTTTGGCCCGATCACATGTCCACTCTCTCTCACTTCTCAGAAAGAACCGGTAATGCGTTCCATGAGCCTTCTGTGTGGGAGAGTGGTGAGAGCTCTCAGATGGTAGATGAGCGAGTGACGGTTGAGCGTGCGACGGATGAGCATGAAGCAACTGAGCAAGGACATGGTTTTGAGGGTTTGGACGATGACGACTTACCAAGTAGTAGCTATGAGTATATTTGATTGGGATTACTTATATTTTGGACTTTCTTTTTACGTATTTTGGATGTTTGGAATGTGATGTTGATATTTTCTTCTACCCGTCTTTATTGGAACAATGCCTTAATTGTTATATCATATACATACAAAATACCGTAGGTCATACAAACTCAACAAATACGCCAAACATCTCAAATGTTAATTTGTCCATGAATAACATAAGAAGTTAATACAACATTCATACATATTAGAAGTTCATACAACATTTCATATATATTAGAAGTTTCCATGAAAAATAAGAAACAAATCACCTAAAGGAGAATATAATAGACCAACCCAATGCCAAAATAAATGTAAATGTTCGTATCTGAATCTAACATAGTCTCCTCTTAGCAGAATCATCTTTCATAATGTTTGTCTCAAAGAGCATGGCATGATCTGATGTGAGATTTGCAGGAGACGCACCAAGGTATGAAATAAGCTCGGTTGATTCTCATCGTTCATTTGATAAAGTCCTTTATCAGTTGTGTTTAATCTCTCAAGAGGACCTAACACATGATAGTTATTTTCTCCCGCCATTGACCTCAACAATATCGCAACTTCATGCATACGACGCACTCTTGGACAAATTTCAAAATCATTTTAATAATGAATCAAATCTAGTATAGTCGACCTCTTCCTCCTATATAAAAGCTAATTAATCAAATAGTTTGAACCAAATTCATATATCTAAAAAATATCGATTTATTTACCAGCAAAATTTCATTTGAATCCTCATACAATACCTCATGTGGAAGGATGAAATACTGTCCCTCTAAATCATTCATAGCTGTTAAATAAGTATAATAGCAAATTAGCATCATAAACTCAACATACATGATATACTACCTCCGGATACAAATACATGTCTTTAGACAAAGTTTCACACAAATTAAGGTAGAGTTTTATTTCCTTAATTAGCCATATTAAAGTGCATTGAGAATGTAAAAATTAATGTATAGAGAAATAAAGTAACTTTTATGCAATAATTGCATAGGGTTAAATATGGTAAAAGTAAGAAAAAGTTGATAGAATGACATGTATTTATATTCAAGAAAATTGGTCTAAAATAACATGTATTTGTATCCAGATGGACTAGTTAACATCACATTCACATTAAATGACGGTCAGACGAAAATCAACATGGGCCTCTCCGAATTAATCTTGGGCCAATTCAGCATAATAAAATCACGGTTACAAACCAAGAGGGAGGTTCCTGTGAGTAGAGATGTTAAGGTGAGTAGGTGAGTACTTATCTAGACCGTCGGATGGACACGATCTACGCTCCAGAAAATTCGACAAGAAAATAAAATAAATGAGACAAATATAAGAGTGCTCTACTATATAATGGCAATTTTGCAATTAAAATAAATATGATATAAAAAGACAGAAATGCCCCGTTATATTATAATTCTTGTCCAGCGATGCGCTCTCCATCTCTGAACTTGTTTCTAAACCCCTAATGTAGATTGTACAATGTGTAGTCTCCAATACCAACGGAATCAATTTCAGCTTTCCCAGAGAGCTCTTCAAGCATCCATCAATGGTTGGAATAGTTCGATGCCTTCGTAGAACAGCTCTCTCTCCTCACTCCCGTGCTCTGGTTCAGCTGTTGCACATTCTACCAAATGAGATTTCCGTCAGCCAGTTAAATGCTCACTTTGAGATTCCCCCAATTTCAATGCAGAAGCTACGCCAGCGATATGAGGAGAAAAGCCTTCGAGGACAGCATTCTCCGCCTCCTTTGGAACGAGATTCAGTACGAATTTGATCGTTCTCCACCCCAAAAGGTCTAGCCTATTACTTTCTCAATCTCGAGCTGTCCTTTTCCTTTCATTTTGTAATTCGTTGATTAGCTGTTTACTTTCTCATTTTTTTTGTAATAGGAGACCAATTTGATTTGGGAATAGTTGGAATGTGAACTTAAGCACTGTATGAATGTTGTATTGTTAATAATTTGTGTCCTAGGAAGCCCATTAGGTCAGGCCTGATTGTTTTGATTCTAAAATGCAAATGCATTTTCCAGTCAAGGAACCTATGCATCTTGTCGTTTCCATTACGAGATTCATCCAAATCTTAAGTTATAACAGCTGTTATTCATTTGTGATAAGTATGATATGCTCTCAGAAATTGCTATATCTGCTAGAATTAGCTTGCACAAAAAGGGATTTTATGGGTTTGATACAAGACACATAGAATGTACACATCAGCTGAAGATTGGAGCTGATGTGGGAGCTGAAGACTTACGAGCAAGCTTTGAAGAGCTCCTAATTAGCTTTGAAGAGCTCCTAATTATCTTTTCAGCTGAAGACTCTGCTCGTAATTCATTTAAAACATTTATCTTGCCCTTGTATTGATATAGGAGGATGTGGTAATGGAATTTTGGAGTTGAGACGAATCCTCCCTGTTAGGTGGATAAAGAACTAGGTAAAGAAATCAGAAGAGCTTCTGGAAACTTGCAGAGAAGAAGAAGAAGAAGAAGAAACATGTTGTTGTTGTTCAGATTTATTCAGTCCTTCAGCAGAAGAAGTAATTGGTGATGAAGCCCTAAAAAAATTTCCAACAACACTGGATTAAGGGCGAGCCAGTAATAATCCAGAATGTTCTACAACATACACCTGGATTAAGCTGGGAGCCAAAGGTTATGTGGCGTGCTCTATGTGAAATAAGTCTGAGTTGTAAGATGTCAGAAGTGAAGGCTGTAGACTGTCTTTCTAACTGCGAGGTGGATGTTAGTACTCGGCAGTTCTTTCAAGGTTACAACAAGGGAAGAAGTTACCCTAACTCGTGGCCTGAGATGCTGAAGGATTGGCCACATCTGATAAGTTTGAAGATCTTCTACCAAGACATTGTGATGAGTTTATTTGCATTTCCTTTTAAGGAGTATACAGATCCCAGATCTGGCTTGCTTAATCTTGCAGTCAAGTTGCCATCTAACACCTTGAAGCCAGTTTGGGTCCTAAAACATACATAACTTATGGAGTTCGTGAGGAGCTTTGTCGTGGAGATTCAGTCACTAAACTTCATTGTGACATGGCAGATACTGTATAATAGTCTGCTACTCTGCATATTCTGTATATTCTGTATATTCTCCCAGTGACTAAACATAAATATTCTCACTTTTCATTGTGACATGGTTTGCTTAATCTTGTAGTTTGTTGCTTATTTATTTCTAATTCATGAATATGTTCTAGCAAGTTACTGTATAATAGTCTTCTACTCTGCATATTATGTATAATAGTCTGCTACTCTGCATATTATGTATAATCTTGTAGATTGTCGTGGAGATACATTCACTAAACTTCATTGTGAGATTCAGTCACTAAACTTCATTGTGACATGGCTTGCTTAATCTTGTACTCTGCATATTCTGTATATTCCTTTTTTTAAAATTCATTAATTTTATATTATAGGTGCATGAATTTATATCACGGGTTCATAAGTTAAATTCTCATATATAACTTCACTCAACCTATTTAGAAAATTATGAGATTTTTAAAATTCTATAAGAACCGGAGTTTTCTCATATAAGTTCACTCACCTATTTAGAAATTATGAGATTTTTAAAGTCCATAATCATTTTTGTTGTTCTATATTAAGGTTCACGAATATATATTGAAGGTTCATAAATTTAATATACAAGGTTCATAAATTTATATATAAAGTTCATGAATTTTATATTTTATATTTTATATTTTATATTTTACACTAAAGGTTAATCAATTTATACTGAAGGTTCATAAATTTTATATATAAGGTTCATCAATTTACATAGAAGGTTCATGAATTTAATATTTTATATTTCATAAATTTTATATTTTATATTTTACATTTTATACTGATTATTCATCAATTTATACCGAAGGTTCATGAATTTTATATATAAGGTCCATCAATTTATATAGAAGGTTCATGAATTTATATTTTACATCTCATAAATTTTATATTTATTGAAAGTTCATCAATTTATACTAAATGTTCATAATTTATATTGAAGGTTCTTCAATTTATGTTTTGCTCATGAACTTTTATGTGTTGTCCGGACTTTAAAGTGATATTCGGAGGGGAAAACGTCCGTTTTTGGAGAAAAGGAAACGACAGCCCCTATGGGGCTAGGGTCGTATAGCTCTTTCAGAGACCTTTCTTTTCGTATATTATACGCCTGATTCCAACAAGCGGTGCGAGAGTTATGGTCGTTTGAACACAAGGTACGCGTAAAGTCCCACTACATGTTTGTGAATTATGTGATTTCTGTTATCACTGGCAAACCCAAAAGACAGTCATTTTGTGGTTCGGATCGAGACCTTCGAAATGGCTACTTATAATACTTTAATGGGTCAAGGAATCAAAAGTTATGCCATTTCTAACCAACATGTCTTAATCTTACACAATCAATAGAGCTAACACAGTAAGCAAATTTTATTTATCCTAAATTTTATTTATCCTTTTATTTATCCTAAACATTAGAAGTACTTAACTTTGTTCAACGCATTTACTGAATTCAAGAATTTTTCTTTCTTATGATTTCATTGGTTAAGGTTTTCATATCCTTGAATTGCTCACTTCTCTAACTTTAATCTAATGCATCTAGTCTCCGACAATAATTATACTTTCATAATCTTCAAGGTTGATACCAGCTTGAAAATGGGAACTAGGAGCTCGCCAGGATATTGTCAACTTCAGGGTCTGAAACTACCTTGACTTCAGTGACTTGGTGTTTCTTTATATGTTTTTGTTCTTTTTATATGTTATTGGATTCAGAGACTTATAAAAGTTCATAAATTTGTATTGATGGTTCATTAATTTGTATTGAAGGTTCATACATTTATATTGAAAGGTTCATAAATTTGTATTAAAGATTCTTAAACTTTCTGTACAAATTTATACTGCGGATTCATAAACTTTTCCATTTCAGTCCATGGTTCAAAATTTATATTGAAGGTTAATAAATTTGTATTGAAGGTTCATAAATTTGTATTAAAGATTTGTAAGTTGGAATTGAAGTTTTGTAAATTTTCTGTAATAAAGTTTATACTGCGGATTCATAAGCTTTTTCATTTCAGTCCATGGTTCATATATTTGTATTGAAGGTTCATAAATTTTCTTTAATAAAGTTTATACTGTGGATTCATAAGTTTTTTCATTTCAGTCATGGTTCATAAATTTATATTGAAGGTTCATAATTCTATAATCTAAAATTCATTAATCTAAAATTCTATAATGAAAAATTATAAATCTAGATGAATAATTATAAATCTAAAATTCTGTAATAAAATCACAAATTTATATTGAATTTTCATAAATTTGTATTGAAGGTTCATAAATTTGTATTTAAGGTTCATAAATTTGTATTAAAGGTTCATAAATTTGTATTGAAGGTTCAGAAATTTGTATTGAAATTTATACTGCGCATTTATAAAACTTTTCCATTTCAGTCCATGGTTCATAAATCTATATTGAAGGTTCATAGATTTGTATTGAAGGTTCATAAATTTTAGGTTGAAGGTTCATTCGTTTTTTGAAGAGTAAAGACAACCAACGAGTTTTGTTTTGTTCATCTCTTAGCATAAGAATATAGTTGAATATATCAAAAAAACTGGGGTATATCTTCAAACAATGAACTCATGAAAAAAAAACAAATAATCATTCTTGTCGACTAGCTAATCCATTTTTTCATAGTCTATGTAAGATTTGAACTTACATCATGTGTAAAAATACACATTGCTCTTCCGATTGAGCTAATAGACTAAAGATATTAATAATAATTGTTTCTCTACAAGATTCAGCCGTCCTTTGAGAGCCAAGATCATCACCCATTACAAGAAAACTCTCTACTATTCCTTTCGTTGTATAATTTATCTTGCCACGATCTCCATCTGAAGAAAATATGTGAACTCGTTAGCCAGGTTGCAAATTTTCAGTACCCAAGTTCAGCAATTTGGTTGGTTCTCTATAAGACAAATTGTAAACTGTTTTGTAATGGATGCAATAAGAAGGTTTACTATAATTTCACACCTGCAATTATATTGGTAGGTGGCTTAAGTTCTTCTCTGAGACATCACAAACAACAGGTTTCAGACTCTTCTTCATCATATGAGTGCAGTAGCTGAATTTAGACAAGCACACAAGTAGTTGAATTTAGACAGCACACAAGTAGTTGAATTTAGACAAGCACACAAGATGACATGTTTTAAGGATACACTGTTGTAAGTGGAATGGGTGCAGTAGCTAAATTTAGACAAGCACATAAGTAGTTTTTTTTTAAAAGATGACATGCTTTAAGGATTGATCTGAAGGTGTAGATTTCTGAGTTCACATTCAACAATTGCACAAGCAAAGACATCATAAAATATTGCAGACCATGAACTTCCTGAAGTTTTTTTGTTGACATAAATGAGCATAGGAATATCCAGTTCCAGACTCCAGAAACTAGTAGCATGAGAAGCATTAGAAAAGTAACAATAGCTTGACAAAACAACTACTCACAAGTCTTGGAAAATCATATTATGCAATATTGCAACTCCCTAAACAGGAAAATGTTCCTCAGGAAAAAGAAGAACATCTATGCACAATGATCCATCAAACTTAATTAGATGTGGGTAAATACTGTTAGAGAAACAATTGCACCAAGTGAATTTCACAAGAAAATTAATGCAGCCAGAAAGACTACTACTATTCCTAGTCATGGCCAAACAGATTGAGAGTGAATATAAAGTCAATAAAACATTCATTCAAGAAAGGTGTATTTACTTTCATTGAAAAAAAGGAAAAGCGAAAATCTGAATATACTTGCAGCTAGTCCAACACATACTGTAGACACGTCAGGACTCATTGATCTATATAATTTTGAAAACAGTTCTGAGAATAGTTTTAAGAACTCATAAATTTTCTGTTTTTCAGCTCTTCTAGGCGTCCTTCTATTCAGTTGAAGGAGTTCAGAGTACCTGTAGAGGTGGAAACTTCCCAGGTCTGCTTCATTTGCCATACCGGAGCCTGATATCTCTCGCTTGACTGATACAACACAAGAAGACATCACATTTCAGCAGCTGCAACTACTTAGAATCAGTAGAACAACTGTAACTACTTAGAATCTGTAGAGGTGTGAATGTTCACATTCAGTAGCTGCAACCAATCAAAAAGACATCGCATTCATCTATTCCACTCCAGCTTCTTGTACTTAGAATCAGTAGAACCCAAAATCAAACAACAAACACTAAGTAATAGCATCCAAAAATCAACTAACATTTCATTGAACATTTATTGTGCGCATAAAATGAAGGTCGATCAAAAGAAATAAATGAAATCTAAGAACTTGTACAAAGAGACAAATGTGTATTGAGTGCAAATTAAGCTACATGATCAATCAAATTGAGGGAAAAAGTGATTAATTGGATTGAACAGCAGGATTAAAATGAGGTAGAAGTGTAACCTCAAATCTGAAAATTAACCCTAATATGCTTGTGGTTCCAAACTCACCGTGAAAATTGCAGTTCATCTTGCTGGATTCAATTAGGAACCGCCACATCGAGGCAGTTGAGGTGGTGGATATCACTGTAAACCAATGTAACGATCCAACTGTGAGGTTGTCTTTGGGGGAGGGGCTTCCGTCAAGGGAGGCGGATATGAGGTTGTCTTCGTGGAGGAGAGCAACATCGAAGGCTGCGAGGAGTTGACGTTGATCTGTATTTGGGATCATAGTTGGGTTTCATCGACATGGCAGAACCTGTGAGCAAGTTTGAGAGAAATGGATGGTGTGGAAAGGGAAAGGTAAGTGATAAAAGGACCCTTTTACCCCTCCGTCTCAGATTTGTAGTATTCATAGACGGATAAATATGGAGCGTTAGATTCAAGAGATGGATGGTGTGGATTAATACTCACCTACTCATAATAGTGTGTCTACTTGAAAATATTTTGACAAAACAAAATTAGGGTTCCCGAAATCAAAAATTTGGGAATAAGTTATAGGCGGGTATCAAAAAAATTAGGGTTCCCGAAATCAAATTTAAATATTTTAATAATAAAAAATTTAGGGTCCCAAAATCAAAAATTGGAAACAAAAAACAATTAAGGTATCGTGACATACCTTGAAATCAAGAAAATTAGAAGCGGCGGTGCGGAGGCGGCGGAGGTAAGGAGACTGCGGTGAGGATCTGTAGATGGCGGTTAGGGTTTCCAAAATCACAAATTTGGGTTTCCAAAAAAATTGGGAATAATAGGAATAGAGATGAAGATCACTATACCCAGCCTGCGGAGGTGAGGAGACTACGATGAGGGTCTGGAGGGGCGGTAAAGGTGTCTGCGACGCACGCGATGGAACAGGGGATGAGATGCTCGCTTAAGGGAAATAAGTGAGAGGCGAGTATTATGGTTCTAAAGAGTAGCCGTGTGATAATAAAGATTTTAGGCTCCTCTTTCTATTTATATTTTTAGGTATTTTTAAATTTATAATTAATTCACCCCGCATCTGTTTTGTAACAGTAAAACAGTAGTAATACTTCGAATTTAGAAATTATTTTTAACTCCAAATTAATTCGAATTTATTCATAATTCTTGGGATTGTATTGTTTACTGTATTTTTGTTTATTCATATTTCTTCGTATTTCTTGTGATTGTATTATGTATGTGCTCATGTAGATGCTCATAAGATAAACTTTGCTTATATTTTAATAATAAGCTCAAATCATGTCTCATACTAGATATAATAGAATCCCCCCATAATATTCAAATTACATCTCATGTATTGAAATACATAAATAACGAGTTTTCAAACACATCCCTCTAGTTCATGATAGGAGGTCTTCCCTCTGCCATCGTTGTATGTAATATATAAATAACGAGTTTTCAAACACATCCCTCTCAAACCTGTTACAAAACCGTGGATGCATGTCCTATTCATCGACGAATGTATCCTTGAATGTAATCCATTGTCCATGGGGTGGAATTAGGGTTAACGAGGCAACAAAACGTGTGTCGTTATGTCCAATCAAAGTAAATCCTAACCAACAAGTCTATAATAATATAGAGGCAGGCAAGGGTCGAATCCCACAAGGAATCAGATTATCAATTCTTATGTAAATAAAATGATAAACTATAAAGTAACCGAAGGGGTTTTGTAAGCAACTGAACGAACTAATATTGATTATAAATGTAAAGTTTTTTTGCACCGAACCACCCGTTATATGGCCGAATTTGCAAGGAACCACCCCTATATTGATAATTATTCTGAACCACCTAAATTTCATCATGTTCTTACCACGAGCTACCCCTCCCCTTATTCCGTTAGATTTTCTATCCGAATTAAACAGAAGTCTTGTGCGGGAAAAAAAAACTCCTGAAAAGACAATTATACCCCTGACAGAAATTCAAATTTATAATAAAAATCAAAGTTAAAAGAAAAAGAAATTAGAGCCAAAAGAAAATGAAAAAGAAATGGGGAGATGCTCCTCCGTTTTCAGTTCTTCGATTTCCAGTTCCGCCATCGAAGGTTCCTTTCTCCTCCGTTCTTCGTTCTTTCGCTTTCCACTTCCGCCAAAGAAATTAGGTCTTTCTCTTCCTTTCTCTACCAAATTCATCCATTGAAGGTTCTCTACCGAAATCCTCCATCGATGAAATACAGGAACGCATGAATGCAACAAAGAGGTCGACATTGGGTTCGATGAAATACACTAACGCAACAAGAGGTCGAAATTGGGAATTGGGTTCGATTTGGGAAGAACGCAGGAATGCAGGAACCCTAAATCACTGTATATGGCCGAATCTGGGTTCGATTAGGGTTCATTTGGGAATTGGGTTCAATTAGGGTTCGATTTGGGAATTGGGTTTGATTTGGGAAGAATGCAGGAACGCAGGAACGAAATCTCGAACATCACCATTGAATAGGTCGAACGAAATCTCGAACATCACCATTAAAGAGGTTGATTTGGGTTGATGTAGGGATATTCCTACAATGCTCGGATCTAGAGTTCAATCCTTTCCAAACATCAAGAACAAGTGTCCTAGATGTTATCCTAGCTTGGAAACAAGCTTGGATGCAAAATAGAGATAGAAGTGAAATGAAAACAAGGGGATAAGTTCTTGAATGATTCTTAAGCTCCCTTGCAAGCACCTTGGACTTAACCTCAACACAATGCAAGTCTACAAGAAACAAACAAGCTATAACACAACACAACTAGGGATATACCACCTAGAGCACCATGAGTTTCCCTAATCAAGTTCATACAATATCAATCACACAAACAAGATATAATTGGGCAAGAGATAAGGTTGTTTTCAGTTGATCAACCAACAAACCAAGGTGGCCTTCAAATGATAGAAAGGAGTCTTTGCTCAACTTTTACAACATGTGTGTTTTTAATCAATTCAAAGGCCCCAAATAATGAGCTATCTCTTGGCTTTTATACCAAGTGAAGGCCGGCCCTTTGAACCTCATAAAGTACACTTAATTAAGACCAAAATACCCTAAGAAATGTTTCATAAAAAACATAAGGAAGCTTGTGCAAAAATGCACTTGAAGATGACATAGCCGGCTAGAGGTCTATCCGGGTATGTCCAAGAGTTTGCTCTTTGTAGCTTGACTTGGTCCAGATATGACAAAGTGTTCTTCATGGAATTTGTAGAGGAGAGATACCTCTTTGACATGTCAAAAGAGTAGAGGCAATGGGCTTCATCTCCTGGTCCATATTGAGAGCTAAAATGGCTTGCATATCTTGATCTTTGGTCCTCTTAGCCATGGCTCTTGTGGTTGCCCTTTGGGGAGTGGTGATAGGATGCTCCTGCATCATTCCCTCCTTCTTTTGAAGGGCCTGACCTCAGGCCATCATTAGTATTGATGATGGGAGCCTCTTCTGTTCTTCCCCTTCACTAGCTTCTTCTTTGAATCTGACCTTCCTCCTATGCTTGTTCTTTGCCTTAGCTACATTTGTGGTTAAGCTCTCCAACCTCTCTTTGATCCTTTCATGTAGCTCCTTGATGAGTTTGACCTGGTTCCCTGCACTATGGTCACACTTCTCTTTGCTAGGCAAAGGAATGAGATCAAAGGGGTTAGAAGGTTAGTACCATACACACACATAGAAGGACTTACCTTGGTGCTTGAGTGTGTGGCCCTATTGTAAGCAAACTCAACATGTGACCCTATTGAGTGTGGTGCCTCTGATGTGAGGAGTGGTGCTTGACCAAACTCAGTAGCTTAGCATCCTTGGGTAGAAATTCATCCCTTTGCACTTTCTTGATCACTAGCATGGAGTATTGTCCTTGGAACTTTTCTTGGTGCATTTGTGGGTGGAAGCCTCTAAATCTTTCATTTGAGTCTTGAGTGTGCTTCTTGGTCATACATACAAGTCTTGTATCTTTAGGCCACTCATGTATGAGCCAATATTGCACATGTCTTGGCTCCTTGGAGGCTAGTATAGGCAAGTGCAACTTGTTCTCTCGGTTCTTTGCTTTGTGCCTTGACTTCTTGTCCTCGCCAATGGACTTCTCCTTTGCCTTGATCCTTGTATGTTCTGTAGCCCTAAGAATCTGAAATGGAGTAATATGATTGAGAGTAATTTGCTCATCATTCAACAATAAAGGGTACTTGTTAGCATAACCATCATGCACCACATTGTTACCATCTTGCCAAGGTTTCTCTAAGAGAAAGTGACTTTCTTGCATAGATAGAATGTCAAATGAGATTGTGTTATGTAATGGTCAAACTTAAGTGTTAACTTACATATCCCAGTGCTTTAAAACTCTACACAATCATTCATCCAATGAAGCTCATAAGGCCTAGGGTGCAAAACCGAGATTAGTTGTAGTCTTTGGACTAATTCATTGTTATCTATGTTGCAACAACTATCTTCATCTATGGTTAAGTCACACACCTTATCCTTAACTAGACACTTACTAGGATACAATTCTTCTCCTAGGTTATCTTCCACAAGTTTAGTTTGGACCTTAAGGAATTCCTTGCAACTAAGGGCTTGCACCTTGTTCATACTCTAGCTCTTCATTATGCACTAGTTCATTCTTATGCTCAACAACATGGTTAAGGTCATTGCCACTTTTATGACTA
Source organism: Phyllobates terribilis (assembly GCF_046119375.1). Lineage (NCBI taxonomy): Eukaryota > Metazoa > Chordata > Amphibia > Anura > Dendrobatidae > Phyllobates > Phyllobates terribilis. The sequence goes on from NW_027366975.1 coordinate 59,995, forward strand.
ATTTCAGATTCAAGTTGTCCTAATGCATTGATTATCATTTCCTCCTTTTTAGGACAATCTTTCTCATAGTGACCCCTACCTTGACACTTAAGGCATTCTATGTTACTAGTTCGAGTGTTCATAGAGTGAGAAGTATGAGAGGGTTTAGAAGTACTCCCTGAATTGCCCATGGCTTGGCCTTGGGGCTTAGGTGGATCCCTTTGTGGATAGGTTTCCTTGGGTGCTTGGGTAGGGGTGGTGCTTGGCTTGTTATCCCATGGGGTGCTTGATCCCATTGGCCTAGAAGTTGGCCTTTTTGTTTGCACCATCCTAGCCTTCATCTTCCTTTCAAATCCCATGTATGAGGTTGGATCACACTTCCCTTCAAAGCTTGGATTTTGAACTTCACATTGCCTAGGCCATCATCCTCTCTTTGTCTAGGTTCTTGCCCTTGTTCTTGGAACCTTGGTCTCCTTACTCTTCCTCCTTGCCTCATGTACCTATCCTCCTGAAACTCATCAACAAAATCATCACTATATCTATTCACATTAGGAGAATCAAAGTTAGGAAACTCCCTTGAGTGTTGCTTAGGTGATTTCTGTTTTGACGCCAATGTAGCCAGTCTACTAGAGAGCTCTTGGTGATTTCTAGCTATGGTGTCACCAAGGGCCCTTATGAGTGAGGCTAGGTCTGGTTGAGAGTCTCTTGGTGATAATGATGGGTGAGCTAGACATTGTCACACAAACAACAAGCAAAGATGTTAAGTTAGAGTAATAACTTGTGTTTGATTTGTGTCTTCCCTCACACTCAAGGATAGTCTCTCAATCTCTGCTCAATATAGTACCTTATAAGTGTGAAATGATTTGAGTGAAGCTAGATAAGTACACTTAAAGGTGCCAATGAAACAATAGTTATAGCATGCAGTTTTAGTACTTAGGCAAAACAGAATTGTGTAAGTGTGTTTAGCTCAAGAGGGGCGAAGGACTATTACCTTAGTCTGAGGTGAACGAGTAGCCCTTGGAGTCCCCTTGTTATTGCCTTCAAAACTTCCTTGGAAAGGCTGAGGATTGTGTTTAAGAAAAGAAGTTAAGTGAACACCTTAGGTGTACTACTTCCTTTAAGGTTAAAAGGTGGGGTATGGGTTAAGTTGTGAAGGGCACTTGGCAATCCCTTCTCTCCTTCTTCTCTGAGTATTATGACCACTTGGTCACGTTCCAAATGTTGCAATTGGAGTACACAACAAAAGGTACAAGGTTTAATGTTGAATAGGCAAGCTAGCACGTTACCGGGTACAAAAGTGTGTTGGCAAGCAACTTTGGGTGTGTTTTTCAAGGGGTCAATGGGCTGCAATGGATATGACCTTTCTTGATCCTTGTAGTGGAGGTTTTTCTAGGTAGGAGGCTCAGGTCAAATCCAAAATGGCACGGCTCAATGGGGCTGCAATGCCTTGGGAAGATGCTAGGTCAACACTTTTTGGAAAAGTAGAAGTAAGTGTGTTAGCAAGCAACTTTGGGTGTGTTTTTCAATGGGTCAATGAGCTGCAATGGATGGGACCTTTCTTGAACCTTGTAGTGGAGGTTTTTCTAGGTAGAGGGCTCAGGTCAAATCCAAAATGGCACGGCTCAATGAGGCTGCAATGCCTTGGGAATATGCTAGGTCAACACTTTGGGAAAGTAGAAGTGACACTTTACCGCTTTGGGAAAGGTTTTGGCTTTAGTGTTTTGGACAATCTACTCGTGCCTTGGTCTGATTTTTGTTTCCCTCCACAGATTAAATGTTGTTCTTCATGGGGCTCATGAGTGTTCTTCGTTTGGTGGTGTTTGGATTGAGGGTGAAGCTCCAAAGTTGGGTTCTTGACCACTTTGTGTGTGAATCAAGCACCCGGTTTTACTGCCTCTGGAGTGATTTTGTTTGGCTTGGTCAGAACGATCTACTCGGTGGATTTGGGTGATTTTTGTTGCTGTAGAAAGATCAAGACCTCTACTTTACACTTTGTTCAGAGTGTTCTTGAAGATGGATGCATGGGGTAGGGCTAAAAAGGCTTGGAAACCGGTGTCTTGCCAGGCGCTGGTTCCCGGAACAAGGCACCGGCGAAGGTGGATGGTTGGTTTTCCCTTGGAAGTGTCGACCTTAACTCAGGGATTTCCTTAGGCAACTCCTCACCTTCAACCTTGGTTTTAGTCCTGCAAAAAACTTCAAGCATTCATAATGGTTAGACCAAAAGAACAAGGTAAAGAAATGGCTAGCTTTTGTGGGTTTTCACAATGTTTTTGTCAAGTGTTCTTGCAAGAACTTGCAAGGCACATGGTTTTGGGTTTTCTATGGTGAACAAAGGATGAACTCACTGAGCTCTGATACCACTTGATGTAGGGATATTCCTACAATGCTCGGATCTAGAGTTCAATCCTTTCCAAACATCAAGAACAAGTGTCCTAGATGTTATCCTAGCTTGGAAACAAGCTTGGATGCAAAATAGAGATAGAAGTGAAATGAAAACAAAGGGGATAAGTTCTTGAATGATTCTTAAGCTCCCTTGCAAGCACCTTGGACTTAACCTCAACACAATGCAAGTCTACAAGAAACAAACAAGCTATAACACAACACAACTAGGGGATATACCACCTAGAGCACCATGAGTTTCCCTAATCAAGTTCATACAATATCAATCACACAAACAAGATATAATTGGGCAAGAGATAAGGTTGTTTTCAGTTGATCAACCAACAAACCAAGGTGCCTTCAAATGATAGAAAGGAGTCTTTGCTCAACTTTTACAACATGTGTGTTTTTAATCAATTCAAAGGCCCCAAATAATGAGCTATCTCTTGGCTTTTATACCAAGTGAAGGCCGGCCCCTTTGAACCTCATAAAGTACACTTAATTAAGACCAAAATACCCTAAGAAATGTTTCATAAAAAACATAAGGAAGCTTGTGCAAAATGCACTTGAAGATGACATAGCCGGCTAGAGGTCTATCCGGGTATGTCCAAGAGTTTGCTCTTTGTAGCTTGACTTGGTCCAGATATGACAAAGTGTTCTTCATGGAATTTGTAGAGGAGAGATACCTCTTTGACATGTCAAAAGAGTAGAGGCAATGGGCTTCATCTCCTGGTCCATATTGAGAGCTAAAATGGCTTGCATATCTTGATCTTTGGTCCTCTTAGCCATGGCTCTTGTGGTTGCCCTTTGGGGAGTTGGTGATAGGGATGCTCCTGCATCATGGGTGGTCTCAACTACTCCGTCCTGTCGCGCTATGGAGTTGGGATATGCTAAGAAACATTGCGTTGTGTCTCAGTTAGGTTTCGATGATCCTCTATGGAAGCTACTGGACATCAGAGTTGAGGCTTTCTCACTTGCAAATGTACATCAAGAAGATGGAAAATCTGTTGCAGAGATTGGAGAAGCTGAGTCACAGTTGCTTGAGGTGTCTTCTAGTGTGAGAGTCAACACCGAGTCGCTACCTATCACGTTGTTTGATCGAGCAAGACTAGGTTTTAACTTTTGTAGTCTTTACGAAGAGAAGAAAAGCTCAAGTACAGAAGACAGTTGTTTCAAA